>NC_133664.1:167485727-167785727 GCF_037893015.1 Macrotis lagotis
TAAAAAAAAATTAGAATATCAAGAGAGACTTTGTTCTAAAGGTGTTCACGTTCTAGGAGACAAAATGTGCAGCAGGTTCCAGCTGTGAGTCAAATTGAAATGTCCTTTGATCCTTAGGTGAAATCGCAAAACAAATAAGAATGAATCTTTCATGTCATTTCTTTAATGTAGCCATATTAGTTTCTGATGTTGAAGTATTTGATAATGCCAAGAACTCTGGTGAGTAAGAGCTTTTTTTCCCTAGATTTTCACAATTTGAAAAGGTGAGCTACCACAGCATCTGCAGACAAAGTTGACACATCTCTTCTTCACATTCACTGCTTTCATGAACAATGGTTGTAGGACCTTTTCTCTTTTTTTGGTTTCCTTTTTTAAAAAAAAATCACTTAGTTCCATTTATACATATATATATATTTCCAAGTTACAGAGTTTCCCTCCACCCTCCCTTCCCATCCCCCTCCCCTCAGTTGGAACCGGTCAGGTTAGCATTTTACATACATATTTTGTTAAACATATTTACAAATTCACAATTTTTGAAATGAGTATAAGGGAGATACATAAGAGATAATTTTTATAAAGTGTTCATCAGATTTAATAGGGGTGTTCTTTTTTTCTGTGTGTTTTGTTTTGTTTTGTTTTTCTTCCTCTTGTTGGAGAAGATATAGTCCACAATCTGTCAAAAACGAGTGTCCTGGCCATGTGAACTGCAGAGAGGAGTTGCTTCCATCAAGGTTGCTCATCTCATAATGTTGATGTGTAAATTGTTTTCTTGGCTCTACTCCCTTCACTCAGAATCAGATCCTGTAAGTCATTCCATGCTTCTCTGGAGTCTAACCATTTATTGTTTACTATAGAACAATAATATTCCATAATATTCATGTACCATAACTTGATTAGTCATTCCCCAATTGATGGGCATCCCCTCAATTTTCAATTCCTTGCCATGACAAAAAGTGTTGCTATGAATATTTTGAAACATATAGGACTTTTCCCATTTTTCACAATTTCTTCTGAATGTAGTCCTAGAATTGGAATTGCTGGGTAAAAGGGAATGCTCTTTGGGTATAGTTCTGTATTGTTCTCCAGAAAGGATGGATCTGTCCAAAACTCCACCAGCAATGCATCAATGTCTGAATCCTCCCACAACTTCTCCAACATTGATCATCTTCCCTCTTTCTCACATGGACTAATAGGTGTGAAATGATACTCATTGTTATTTTAATTTGCATTTCTCTAATCAATAGTGATTTGGAGCCTTTTTTTAATCTGCTTTAATTCATATAGCTTTAATTTCTTCATTTGAAAACTGTCTGTTCATGTCCTTTGACCATTTATCAAATAGGGAATGAGTTGTGACCTTATAAATTTGATGCAATTCTCTATATGTTTTAGAAACAAGACCTTTATCAAAACTTCTGGTTATGAAGATTATTCCCCAGCTTTCTGCCTTTCTTCTAATTTTGGTTGCATTGGTTTTATTAGTGCCAAAACTTTTTCATTTAATATAGTCAAAATCATTCATTTTGCAGTTTATAATGTGCTCTAATTCTTGTTTGGTCATAAATTTATCCTTTTTCCATAGATCAGATAGATGGAATGTTTTTTGTCTGTTGATTTAACTATGGTATTGTTCTTTATGTCTAAATCCTCTACCTTATAGGACCTTTTCTAGAACAAAAAAAAAAGAGCCACTGGTTTAGAGAGACTTTATTGCTGCCTGGGAGCAGCTATGTGATATGATGGATAGAGTGCTGAAGTTCTGTTGTCCCAGAATTATTATAAAAGACAGTCTCAGATGCTTAATAACTATGTGACAGAACTGAAACAACTGAATAACAAAACTTGGGATCACTTGCCATTTGGTGACATTTGAAGAGAATTTAGTTTTGTTGATGGCAGGGATAGTGGGGTCAGCTAGTTTGAGCAATGGATGGAACACCAGAGTCAATTGCTCCGGTCAGGATTGGAGCCTGAGAATCCAGATTTTAAATCTGGTTTCAGTTGATCTCTGTGACATTATGTGACCCTAGGCATATCACTTAATTTCTATCTCAGGTGGTTCATCTCGCAAGGCTTTTGTAAAGATCAGGGAAGATAATAATTGTGAAGTGCTTAGCAAAGGGCCTGGACCATATTTATATTTATATAACACTATATAAATGTTAGCAGCAGCAGCTGCTACTGCTATGCATTTTACTGTGTGGGTGGAACATAATAAGAACTACTTAAATGCTTTTTGATTCAATAATGACTGTAAAGACCAAGTTGGAAGCAAAACCAATGGTCTAAGGACTATTGCTGTTCTCTGGGTTCTTGAGTTCAGGATCCTCTTACACTATCTCCAGGTTCTGAAGGAGGTAGTATTTGAGGGGGGGTTGATTTACCTAGCACATAGTACTTCCTGTTTCTCCCTCAGTATTCCTTGGATACCTTAATATTTCAAGTAGGTTGAAGTAATTTGTTAAAATAATTCAGTATTTATCCCAGACCTAACTCCTTTCTGGCATGGGGTTGAAGGCTAGAGCTTTGTCTTATATTTTTATCAGTATATAACACAAGTTTCCACATTCATCAGGTGCTTCAGAAATGATTGTTAAATCATTAATCATAAATTATTGGGTTTTTTCAATAAATATTGTAGGTTTCATTCTATCTTGTCATTAGCAGCCAAAGTCTTGAAGCAAACTTCCTTTTCCTTTTCTCCTTTTCTTCAATGCTCTTAAAGCAATCAAAATAGTTTATACATTATTATACTATTATATATCATATCACTATAATGATATAAATACATCATTCACGCAATATTTATTAATAATATTATTTATTTAATAATTAATGATATTATTGTTATTAATACTATTTATACAATATAATTATCATTAAATGATATAACTAGGTTAGATATTATTATAATGTAATATATTATAAAATTATATTAATATATTAATATTGTAATATAGAACATACTATATTATAATTGTATTAATATATTGATTATATTAATAGTATATTAATATTGATAATATTATGATATATTGTGTTTATATTATATAATATTATGTTGTAATTATATAATTATAGATAATATAAATATTATATATTTTATAATATATAATATAATTAGAATATAATATTATCACAATACTGATATAAATAGTTTATACATTATTATAATATGATATATCACTATAGTGATATGAATATCATATTATTTATATAAAATTTATTATTATATTATATTATAGAGTATTATGATCATAATATAATGTTATTATGACTGTAATGACATAAATAACATATGTATTATTAGAATATGATATATTATGTCACTATTATGATATAAATATTATATTATTTATATAATATTTATTATTGATATTAGTAATTAATATGATTTGTATAATATATTATTATCACTACAATTATATAAATCATTAATGGACATATTGCTGAGTCCCACTCCCAAAAAGAGAGTCTTAGTACAAAACAATCAGGCCCAAGCAACAGGAACTAAATGCAAACAATAGGATACAAAACAAAGATAAACTTCAAGTTTCTGAATATTTTATTTAATGTCATCATAAAGCTTCTGTTATCTCAGAAATGTTATAAATTTTCCTTTCGGATTGAGAAAACAGATTTTAGTAGCGTTCAAACAAACACAAAATGTTATTTAATTTTGAATTTATAGTTTAAGTAATCATCTAATTTTTTGTCCTCAATAACATTTGAATAGGAAATTCAAATTTAAACTAAGAATTTTTTCATACTCCCTTATCAAGGTCTTGGGGGCTACAATTTGCATATGCATTATATTTCTATTTATCTCATTTGAGTTTTTTTACCAGGCTTGTTTTTTCTTCACTTGCTAACAACTCCTTAGATCCAGCTGCTATTATAAGAACCCATAAACTTGACATAATGAACAATGAAGGTATTGGGAATTATGACACACTTGTAGAAAATACTTCCATTCACCTTACCTCCAAGCAAATTTTACCTTCTCCCAACTTATAAAGAATGAAGTTGAATCCAGACTGGGCCTCCTAATTTTTGTGGTTCAGTCCTACAGTCAGTAGGAAGTAGAAACTTTGGGATACCATCTAGTACTTCAGAAGGTCCCATAATATGCTTTATTTAGATTGGTAGTATATTCACATTTAGAGTTCTTGAGAAATTGGGAATCGTACTTTATTGCTCCACTCATTGCTGAGGAAAAAAAATTCAACTGTTGTTGCTCTTGCCAAAGAGTTAGTGGTTTAGGGGCGGCTAGGTGAGTAGTGGATAAAGCACGGGCCCTGGAGTCAGGAGTACCTGGGTTCAAATCCTGTCTCAGACACTTAATAATTACCTAGCCATGTGGCCTTGGGCAAGCCACTTAACCCCATTGACTTGCAAAAACTTAAAAAAAAAAAATCCTTCCAGATTGTCTAATTGTTATAATGATCTAACTTTTTTGTTGCTGATTAAATAATAGAGTATTTAACCTCTTGTGTGATGTTATATGAATATGATTTTTTATTTGAAATTTCAGAAATAATATTTTGCAAATTATAAATGGTGGATTCAAGAGGGGGAGACATTTCATTTAGGGAGATCAATTAGGAAGCTGGTGTTAACTTCCAGGTGACAGGTGATTATGTCTTGCCCTAGTGTAGGATCATATGAAATAAAAGGGGCAGCATGGAGGCCCAGTGGATAGAGCTTTCTAATATCATAAACACTTGAGTTCAAGTGTGGATTCAGACACTAGCCATATGACCCTGGGCAAGTCACTTATAGAACTGAGGCAAACAGGGTTAACTTACTTCTTCCTATGAACCTTTCTATGTAGGAAATCAATTTAGAAGCTATTGTCAGACTTTTGAAGACCTGAGTTCAAATACGACTTCAGATACTTACGAGTTGTTTGATCCTGAACAAGTAATTTAACCATGTATGCCTCAGTTTCCTCATCTGTAAAATGAACTGGAGAGGAAAATAGCAAATTGCTCCAGATTCTTTGTCAAGAAAACCCCAAATAGAATTACAAAGTATCTAATATGACTAAGCAACAATAATATCAACAGTACCTTATTTTAATGATATAAATGACAAGTCTTGGCAAATGACAGAGGAAGTTTGAAAAGATAAAAAATTATTCTGAGTAAATGGAAAGGTCTGTTTAAATAGGCATTTATTGAGTCTCATTTTGAACATGCTGATATGATTCCTATATCAGTCATCAGTTAGCAATAATCATTTAACAAGATATTCAGGTGGAGATGATCATTAGGATGCAGAAAGAGATTCAGGTGATATAACCACATTTAGAAACAATCTCTATACAGCCATTGGATGTATGGGAACAGTTGTTATGACCAAAATAAAGAGTAGAAAAGGGAAAAAGAAAAGAGTCCCTGACCGGAGCCTCTAAGGATTCACATCATAGGTGGTAGGACATGAATGATGAGTTGAAAAAGACTGGGAAATATTCATAGGAAAAGAAAATGGAATGTTAGAGAAGAGTAACATCCTAGAAGCAAAGGAAAGAGAGAGTCAGTCTTAAGCACTATACTTTAAAGTTAGATTAGAACTGAATTTGTCTTTTCCTCCTTCCAAAGTATTAAGGACCCTTTAATTGCCAGAGTAAAATAGAAATTTCTCAGAGCATGGCATTTAAATTCTTACAAAGTCTGACTTCCTCCTACATATCTTTCTCCCTAGCAGATCTCTCTTTTAGTTTACCAAGGTTGACATTCTAACTAGTTTCCGTGCATTTGTCTATGTTGTTCCACCTGCCTTGAATGCTTCTCTAAATCATCTTCATTTTGAAGAATTCTTATCTTCCTTCAAGGTCCAGACTAAGCAGGTTATTTTCTTATTCTCTCCTCATCAGTTGTTAAGGTCATGTATTCTACTGACATGCATTTACTTGTCTTCATATTTGATTCATTATTTCTTCATGCTGTGCCCCAGATAACAATGCTAAATCCTTAGGGAGAGTATTGTGTTTTTTTTTTAATCTCAGTACCTACTGAGACCAAATAGTCAATTATAGAATTGAACTAAATTTTATTAATTTAATGACTTTTTGACAACAATGTAAATACAATGAATCTAATTTTCATCTCTTTTATATTCTTATTGCTAATTTTATAAAGAAAACCTCCTGTCTACTCCAGAAAATTCATATGAGACAATAGAGAATAGTGAGAATTGTGTTCATAATTTTAGGTTCACATAATTTTGGAAAATATAATGGTGAAGTCTACAAAGGATATCAATAGTATAAAATGTGTTCAGAAAAAAAAGGTAATAAAGTATTTTTTGTCTCTGAAGATGCATACAGAGGAGAAAGAATATGCCACTTTGTTAAAAATTCAAATAGAAATTTTATTGATTAGTTTTTCCAATAAAAATGAATGCTATTCCTTTTAGTGAATGAATGAATTATTTTATTCCTTGGTGAATGGACAGCAGCATTCTCTGATTTATAAAAACCATCAGAGTAGAAAAATGTCTACATTTTTAGGAAAGTGGTAAATCTCTGGGATATGAAAATGTAAATTTTGTTTAATTTTGAAGAATATAACAATCTAAATGTGAAGGCTATTGCCCTATTTCTGTAATTTGGAAGCTTTATATGCTGATCTCCATCCTGATGCAAAATATTAACCTTTGCCAAGTACATTAGACAATAATTAAAAACAGGTTCAGATACTTTATCAATCAAGATTTCAAAGTTGTTGTAGTAGACAGATGCTATTTCAAACTGAGATGAAAGCATCACATTATCATGATCACAATTTATGTTCTATATGGTTCTATGACCACAGTGAAACTCTGGAAATTTTTGTTTAATTGTAGCTTTGTTTGAAAAAAGGAGAACCAGTTCCCTGCTCGCAATTAATAGGTGAAAAGCCAGTTGACGAATTTCAGTGATACATTATTCTTTGAAATGAGATTTTACATATGTACTTGATAGGTTGAAAGTGAACCAAAAGGTCCCCTGACAGAATGAATAATTTGTATTTGAAAAATGATTGCTATGCCTCTAGGGAATAAATCACTCAATGTGATTTCAAAGTAGGGTGACACAATGTTGTTGGGTGAGGCAGATAGGCCTTTAAATTTTAGTGGTGTATTTTTTTCATTCAAGTCACAAAAAAAAAGAATAGAGTGAATCTTTCACAAGAAAGAAATACACAGTAAAGCAGATACATTTTATTAGGTTATGCTTTGAAGAAAATAAATTCCTCATGGGCATTAGCTTACTATTTTAGTAAGTATTATTTTAACGTTTCAGAAATATTTACTTCAGATCTTCCATCTTACTTATCGAATTTTCCAATAATTTCACATAAATGAATCCTAAATTTTCCTAACAAGCAATCGTAACTTTATTTAAAGGTCAATTAGTCCCCTCTTTGTACAAATATTTTCCACATTCAAGCAGACTTTTTAAAAAGTAGCACCACTACAACCCTTCAGTCTCCTTTTGAAGGAAACTATATGACTATCAGCTTTAAAAGGAAAACATCACAATGTATGTAGATTTAAATTGATTCTAAAAAGAAGACAAATCAAGTCTCCCATAAGATATACATAAGATAATCATCCCTTAACACGTTTGTTGTTAAAACTCAGAAAGGGGGCAGCTAGGTGGCACAGTGGATAGAGCACCAGCCCTGGAGTCAGGAGTACTTGAGTTCAAATTCGACCTCAGACACTTAATAATTACCTAGCTGTGTGGCCTTGGGCAAGCCACTTAACCCCATTGCCTTGCAAAAACTAAAAAAACAAAAAAAAAAGGAAGAGAGTTTTCCCTTGGAGAGGAGTTTGTAAATATTTATAGGTTCAGTGACATTTGCACTTTCAGTGGCTTTAAAATGGTTTTATAAACCTGAGAAAGATCCATATGACATTTTGCAGGCAGTCTTGGAATATAAGTAATAACTAAGAAAAGCACTTGGTTCTTCCATATACTGATGCAAGAGATCATTCACAAGCTGGTACACAAGAAACGAGCTATAACATTTCAGATTATTATTTCTCCACTAACTATTGTCCTATTTTTCTTCTGCCCTTTGCAGCTAAACTCCTCAAAAAAGACATCTACAATAGATGCCTCTACTTTTTCTCCTCTTGACCTCTTCTTAACCCTTTGCAAACTGACTTCTTATCATTCTGCTTAAAGTTTCTCTCCAAAGTGTCTACTAACCTCTCAGTTGCCAAATCCAGTGACCTTTTTCAATCCTCACTTTCCTTGACGTAGCTGCGGTTTTTTCCACTACTGATTACTCTCACCAGCTTGATACTCTCTGTTCTCTTTATTTTCAAGAAGTCACTCTTTTTTGGTTTTTCCTTTGATCTATGTGATTGCTCCTTCTCTCACTCTTTTACTGAATCCTCTTCTAGATCTTGCTCTCTAACTATAGGTATCCCTTAGACTTCTGATCTGGCTTTGCTTTCTCTTCTTCTTCTATACAGCACTCGATGACCTTAGTTGTTCCCATGGCTTTAATTATCATCTCTATGTTGATGATATTCAAATCAACCCCTAGTGTGTCAAACTGTTTCCTGACTTTAAGTATCATATCTCTTACTACCTTTTTTGACATCTTGAATTGCTTGAACATAAACTCATTATGTCCAAAATGAATTTTTTTCTCTAAATCACGTTCCCTCCTACCTCCCTTATTACTGTAGAATCAACACCATCTTCTTATTCCCTTGGGTTTACAATGAAGTAATCATCCTGGTTTCCTCACTACCATCCCTTATAGCTTGTTGATTTCATCTCTACAACAACTGTCATCTATATTTCTTTTTCTCCTCTGATTTGTTACCATTCTAGTGCAGGCTCTCAATACCTCACACCTGGATTATGTTAATAGCCTATTGGTGGATCTAGCTGTCTCAAGTCTCTTCCTGCTTCCACCCTTCATTCAGTGACCAAAGTAATTTTCCTAATGCACAGGTCCTACCACGTCACTTCTCCCTACTCAGAAAGTCCCAAAAGTTTTATAGAACCTGCAGTATCAAATACAAAATGGTTTTTTTTTTTTTGGGGGGGGGGGTTGGTATCTAAAACCCTTCATAACTGAGCCCCTTGAATCCATTCCTACCTTTCTAATATTATTATAACTTAATCGCTATATGCTTTGATCCAGTGACACTGGCTTCCTGGTCATCCCCCACCCCCCAAAGATACTCCATCTCTTATCTCCAGGCATTTTTTTCTAGAAGTCTATTATGCATCCCTCCCTTCCTCTGACTGTTGAACAGCTTGGCTTTCTTTAAATCTTAATTAAAATTCTACCTTCTACAAAGAGCTTTAAAACAAATAACAAGTTGTTCAAAACAGATTTGCAATTTCACATGCAATCATATTTTTAAAATTCTACTATTTTATGGAAATGTTTATTTTGAAATATATATATAGAGAGAGAGAGAAAGAGAGAAATAGAGAGAGCAATGCAAAATATTTTAAAACAAAGCAGATTGAAATGGAGGGTATTAGCAAATGGAAAATCACAAAAGGTTAAATCATAAAGTAGTTCTTGAACTGTATCTCAAATGAAAAGAAAGATTTTTTTGAAAATAAGATGAATTAAAGGACATTCTGGCATGGAAATAATCATTGCAAAAGCATAGGAATGAAAAATGTAGATTCATGAGTGAGGAAGAATAAGAAAGCTAACTTCCTGGACCAGAATTATGGATGTCTTTTGGGGGGGAGGGGGAATGTCTAATGAGAATAAAAAGATAAGTCATGAAAAACTAAACAGAGGAGGAAATAGCTAGTCATAGGAATTCATGGAGTAAGGGAGAAACATGATGAGCTCCACACTTAAAGGAAATTTGGGAGTAGTGTATAGGTTGAACTAGAAGGTTAGAGATGGAGATGTTAGAAGCAGAAAGGTGATAAATTGGTAATTATATAAGTAAAGAAAAGGTGCCTGCTGTAAGGAACATTTTGGAGGTAGAAATGACAAGATCTGAAAACTGACTAGATATGTAAGGTGAGATAAAGTAGAGAGGAAAAGGCAGGAATTACAAACCTAGGAGATTAAAATGGTGCTAAGCTAAAATCATACTAGAGCAATCTCTAATAACATCTTTTTTAAAAATTACTATAGTGCTTTGAATAGGACAGAAACACAAACTTTACTTTAAAATGCAATAATAACCTAAAAACTCAAAAGAATTTTGCAGTAGTTGCAGTAATAAATAATTCTATACAAAGAGTTTATAAAGAAAGAGTTCCTAAGGGATATAATTCTTTGATTAATTTAAATTGCATTTTATTTTCAAACTCATCTTCTCTTCCAACTCCTTAGTCCCTGCCAACCACTGAAAATACAAGAGGGGAAAATACCTATTAAAAATATGTATAGTCAATCGATCAATTAAAACATTTTGCTGACCAATATAAACTAAACAGGCCCTATGCCAAGCATATTCAAGCAAAAGAAAAACCTGCACTGGGCTGGCTAATCAGATATAGAAGAGGAAATGGCTGCAGGGAAGGGAAGATAGGGAGAAAAATAGAGAAGGAGGAGAAAGACAGAAGGGGGGAGAAAGAGTGGAAAAGAAGGAAGGAAGAAAGGAAGGAAGGAAGGAAGGAAGGAAGGAAGGAAGGAAGGAAGGAAGGAAGGAAGGAAGGAAGGAAGGAAGGATGTTTGTGTATCTTTGTGTGTGTGTGTGTGTGTGTGTGTGTGTGTGTGTGTGTGTGTGTGTCATAGTCATCTCTCTTAGTCCACCACCTCTCTGAATTCATGGTCCTCTGGACTCTTGGTTCATCATTGTGTTGATTATGACTTTCACTTGCCCTGATTTTACATTATTGTTGTTATTCTATAAATTGTTCTATTGTTTCTGCTAATTTTTCTCTGCATCATTTCATACCTGTATACTTTTTCCTAAGAAATCTACTTCCAAATGATCTTTTCATGTCATTTGCATCAGGAAATGAAAAGGTTTTGCCTCAATAGAGTGTCTATTTCAGTGAGCTCTCTGATTCAAACATCATGAGACTTCATTCCACTATTTCTTTTCCAATAGGGAACAGATTTATCACAATATTATAATTCGGAAGGATCTTGTCTACCACACACTTTGCTGCTGCAATAATACAAATCAGAGAAAAGAACAGAGCCAGCATCTTGAAGGAGAACAAAAAGGAAGTGATAAGAAATCACAGGCAACTTGATACAATGAATTAAGTCAAACTGCAGCACTACCACTCCTTGAACAAGTCACTTAATCTCTTCTGGCCTCAGTTTTCTAAATTGTAAAAATGAGGGAATTGGGTGAAATGGTCTTTATAGTCCTTTCAAATCTAAAACTATGGTCATTCAGTCCCTATGGAGTAACTAACAGTTCATTCTACATAATGCATACTTAATAAATGCTTTATGAGTGAAATAATGAGGTTTTTCATTCAGTCAGTTGGAAAAGTCCCATGGTACTTGATGATGATGATGAAAGAAAACGATGACATCAAGGTGGTAATTCCATGATAAGCATATTAATTAGTTTTGAGTGAGAAACAATCTGGGTCCAGTGACCAGGTGTGCATTAGTATGATTGGAGATGGCCCTGGACGGGAGGAAATCAGGGTTAAATGACTTGCCCAAGGTCACATAGCTAATAAGTACCTTAGCTGGATTTGAATTCAGATCCTCTTGACTTCAGGGCCAGTGCTCCCTCCCCTTCTAAACCTCATAGTAACAAGTAGGGATTTAAATAAACCAAAATGATAAAGTAGAAAAATACATAGATAATCAAATGAAGTTAAAATTTGCTGCAAATAGATTTAAAACTCGCAGACTACCTTTTGATAATTATAATCAAGATGAGAATATATTCTTAATCATTAAGGTTTTTTTAAATTTTCATTTCTTCTCTAAAATAATTGGATTTTTTTCTTGAAATCACAAAGTACACTCAAGAAAATAATAAAACTTGAGAAAGTTTTCCTTTTTAGCTTATAGTTTAGTTTAAAAAAGAAGTTTAAAAGACAATGGTCTTTTATTGCAGCCTTCCTCATTTTTCTCATTTTTTAAATGACTTAATAAAATATTACCTTTCAGCTGCTTGTGAAGGAAAAAAAATGTGACAAGACACCAGTAGTCCAGTGGTTAATTGAGACGGATCTTTTTTTTTTCCCATGCAGATTGGGCATTATTTTCACATGATAAATGATCATTGCTGAGATTTGGGAGTCATTTCTGAAAACAGCACTAGTATATTTATCAATGTATGCTTTCAAGATTCTATTTGGTTGAATATAACATAAAATATGACTATAATAAGAATGCAAATCCACAGCTGCAGTTTAACTGTTGTCATCTCAAATGTCACACTCTAAAACATTCCAAATGAATGTTTTAACTTTAGCTTAGTTTTTTTGACATGACCTTTGTTACTTTCCCAAATTACAATGATAATCATGTAAACTTCTCATTGTTTCTTTTATTATTGTTAATTCTGATATTTGCCTCTTCAGCAAACAAAATGTTTTCCCTCCAAAACTATGAAAATGGTTCTATATTTTCAAATTCCTATTGCAAAATGTCATTGTTATAAGGAAAACATTTTGAGATGAGTGATGGTGCTAATGTGATTTATTGCCATCATCTTATCTTTTTGTAAAGCACAATGTTTACCTGAAGACCAAATAAAATTTCTGTGGTAAATATATGCTGACAGTAAATTAAATACATGCTTAAGAATAGAGAATTGCTCCACACACACACACACACACACACACACACACACACACACACACACACACACACACACAACTCTTGACCAGGGATTCATGCAGAAATTGAGGTCAAATGGACACCAGCTGAATTAATTTGCAAAAGCCAAAATATATGCATCAAAGCCAAAGAAAATATTTGGAAGGCTGCCCTACTTCACTAATGTTTTACAACACCTTTCAGAACAAAAGTCAACAATTTAACCAAAATAAAATTAAAATACAGCAAAAACCATTCTTGAAGTTAAGCATAGTAAAAACTTATAATCTACATCTCCATTTCCTACATCTCCATTTCCATTCCCATTTGAATTTTTCTAAAGTGCCATACCCTCAGGAAATTCTTTTTTTTCACCATGATCTTTAAAAAACTTTAAATGTTTTCAGTAAACATTTTGTACACTATATACAGTTTTACTTGTTAACAAACCCAAAAGCAAATAGGTTTCAAGGGAATAATAGGAATAATGTTGAGATCTTAGATAAAAAAAACAAAACCAACTCAAAGTATGAACATGTATCTTTCTTCTCCTTGATATATACTATTGTAATCTTCCATCCCTACAGATTAACATCTTAAAAGTACAACATTTTTATGAGTTAAAACATTTGTTGAAATTTGAAATAATAAAGCCCAGGGAAGAATCAATGAGAAATTTTATTTATTTTTTATTACAGGAAAATAAAATAAGGACAGGGATGCCATATTAACATTTTAGACTTCACATTTAAAAGTACAATCAACAAATTGTACAAAATTGTGCAAATTGTACAATTGTACAAAAGTACAACCAACAAATCTTCTATCCTTCAAGCTGTGCCTTCAGAGTTAAAACTTTTAGAGACATAAAGTTATTGCATAGAAAAATTAGAGCTCGGAGAATCCTAAAAGATTATCTAATGCATTTGCATCTTTTATTTGTTTCGCCTTCTTCAATTTACAAATTGGAAAAATGAGACCTAGACATGCAAGTGATCTGTTCACAGAAAGACTAAGAGTCAGAACCACAATCTGTGTTACTTGATTCCCAATCCACTAAAAAATAATTGATTGCTAAATAGTTGTTTACTTGTTTTTTTAAAGTAATTAAATCATTTTCTTGGTCTAATATATAGTTCCTCCCACTCTACCCTGCTCCATACTGCAAAGAGGAATTGACTTTTTTTGATAGCCTGAGTTAAATTATTCATTTATATTCACTAAAATACTAAAGATAATAGATATAATTTAGAAGAGTTTTCTAATTTCAAAGAATAGGTAATGGAATCAATAAATCAATTTTACTTGCCTACTGTGTTTGGAGAAAAAATATGCTAATTCCAAAGAATAAATTAATCACTTATTATTGAAGCAGATAATTTGAAGGGACAACAATACAAGGATATAGGCATAATGTTGTGTACTTATGTCAGTCTTGCCTCTAAATTCTTTCTTTAGATTTGAGACTCCTGTGCTCTAATTCTTTTTTTTTTCTAGAATTAACAGGGGGGGCTGCAAGGTAGCATAATGGATAGAGCACTAAGAATGAGGAAGATTCAGCTTCATTAGTTTGAATGTGGCCTCAGACATTTACTAGCTGTCACCCTCTTTCTTTTATCTGTAAAATAAGCTAGGGATGGAAATGGCAAATCATTCCAGTCTCTTTGCCAAGAAAACACCAAAAGGGGTCCTGAAGAGTTGGACACAATTGAATCAACTAAAGTACAGGAAAAAAAGAATAGAATATTATCAAGTGAGACAGATCTTTATCAGATAATTATTCAAAAATGTCAATTAATTTAAATTGTTTTCATAGTTTTTGCTTGAGAAAATTTCTGATTAATATGCATTTACTTTTCTCTTCAGCTCACTATGGGTTATGTGAAATTCCTTCACATTAGGAGAGCTCAGATTCAGACTCAGATAGCTATATGATCAAGGGCAAATCTGTTTGCTTCAATTTTTCTCATCTGTAAAATGGAGATAAAAATAGCATCTACCTCCTAGGGTTGTTCCTTAGCACAGTGTCTGGCACTTAGGAAACACTACATAAGTTTTATTTTAAGTAATTAACCTTATAAATATTATTAAGTATTTTATGAAACAGATAATAGGGGCTTAAGGAAAAAGTATCACTTATCTTTTACCATTAATATTTTCATTTTCATTTAACTTTAAAGTATATTAATTCAGACATAAAATGTAGCATCTCTATAATTTTCCTGAATAATTTTTGGATTACTTTTTCTTCTATTACTATCCCCTTATTGATAGACTTAAGTAGCAGATGATTAATAAAAATCCAATAAGTAAACTGGACATTTCCTTTTTTTTTTAATCTTGGAATTTCTGTTTATTGTGATTCTCAATGGGGTTAAGTTGGGAATTCAGTTCTGATTCCTTGTGAAGTCTTGTTTCAAATATCTGCATCCCATGAGGGAATATGAATTAGAAAAAACTTGTTTTGCATAATTGTTGCTGAATAGTTCTTGAGGAAGTTCTTAATAAGAAGCAGGAGATCGTCCATGTAAAGGGTCAACGCTGTAAAATCAAGACTGGATTTTATAATATCTTGAATCTGGTCCTATTACCTAAGGTAATGACAATTTCTATTCTTCACTAGTAAATTAGAAACCTTCAATCAGTAGACAGCAAGGGAATCATTTAAATGAACCCTTAATTCACTTAGGGATGTTGCCCTGGATTCTATGATTTCTTTCTTCTTTTTTTTTTACTGCACTAACAATATATTTCAAAAGATATTTCATGAATAGATGACATTAACATGGAAAATCTCAATAAGGAAAGAATCAAGACTCTAGATACTAAATATAGGGCAGAGTGTGATGCTGATATATGAAAAGATGCTAGATAGAAAAAATGGAATTTCTTTAATTTTTATATGCTTTTTTTTTTTTAGATTTTTGCAAGTCAAACAGGGTTAAGTGGCTTGCCCAAGGCCACACAACTAGGTAATTATTAAGTGTCTGAGACCGGATTTGAACCCAGGTACTCCTGACTCCAAGGCCGGTGCTTTATCCACTACACCACCTAGCCGCCCTTTTATATGCTTTTAACTGCTACCCCTTTTCCCTCCCTTACTTCATTTTAGGTGAAAGTGCTGATCTATAACATTGAGTTGAAATAGTTCAAAATTGAATATCTAAAGGTAAATAAATTGTTTCTTAAAATTCCATTCTTTGAAAGATTTATATTTCAAATGATAAAAAGCACAGTATTTATATGTCCAATTGAGCATAGATATGGACAGAAATATTTTCCAGGCTATGTCTCCTGATGCTAAGACTATGGGTTAAGAGGTTAAAAAAATAATTAAGCAATATTTTTGTGATAAATGCAAAATAATAAAACAACCAAAGACTTCTGTTTTGTTAATATGATATATTAATAAGAACATCAACCATATGGAATCTATGATCTTTTGTATTCCTTTTAAATATAATATTTGTTCCAAATTTAAATTACTAAAATATCTTCTTGTTTATTCATATTTGGATACCTCTATCCTTGGGGCATTATGACTTTCCCAAGGCAACCCAGTCCACTCAAATTGCTGAATTTTTTCCCCCTTGTCTAAGACTTAAGCCAGTGTTATGAGTGTTGGGTCTGAAATCTGGATGTTTCATCTTTCAAATTCAAATTCAATTCAGGCTTCAGACATTTACTAACTGTGTGACCCCGGGTCAGTCACTATTATAGTTTTCCTGTAAAATGAGCTGAAGAAGGAAATGAAAAGTTGCTCCAGTGCTTTTGTCAAAACAAAGAAACAAACAAAAGGATTCATAGAATTAGACACAACTAAAAATAACTGAACAACAACAGTAGAACTTAGCATTTATCCCTGAACCTTATATTCATTGGCCCTAATATTGAGTTCTAGAATCAAGAAAACAAGCATAATTCTTCCACATAATAATCATTCAATATTGGCAGCTAACACATCTCTCCTCCCCAATATTTTGTCTTTCCTTCTACATGTTAAATATACTCAAGTACATTCAATCTCCTCACCATAATATGTGTCTTCCCATAAATAGGCTCCAACTTGTCAATATTCTGTCTAAAATGTGGCATGTCGCACTGAAGATTTTTCCAAATATGGTTGACAAGGATATTGCAAGTGTCAATGATAGAATCAGACTACTAAAGCAAAGCTAATTATAATGTAACTCTTCTGTTTTACAGAATGAGAAGAAATATGAGCATGATATGCCAATAATATATTTTTGATACACCAAAGTAGGGAAATATTAATAGAAGGATTCAAGACAACAAGTATTTATTAAGTGCAAGGCATTTTACTGTGTCCTAGGAACTCAAAAATATAAACCAAAAACAATTCCTGATCTCAAGAAAACTACATTCAACTTTTGGGAAACAATATGTATACAAATGAGAAAGAACAAAATCTGTAATGGCAAGGGAATTGTGGGGAAAGCACCAATAACTGTGGTCTAAAAATCAGGAAGGATCTCATGCAAGAGATAATACTTCAGTTGAGCAATAAAAGAGATCTAGGAATTGCAAGAAGTGGAAATGAATAGGAAGAGTATCCCAAGCAAAGGTTGGAAAAGGTAGGAAATGGAGCTTCTCATTATATATATATATATATATATATATATATATATATATATATATATATATATATATATTAGTTTATAATATAATAGTTCATATATATATATTAGTTTATAATATAATAGTTCATATATATATATGTATATATATATATATATATACATATATATATATAAAACAGTTTATTTGGAAGGTAGAGTGAATGTGAAGGAATAATGTAAAATATAGGACAGTTAAGTGGTGCTGTAAAGAGTACTGGGTCTTAGAGTCAAAAAGACCTGAGCTCAAATTTGACCTCAGATACTTACTAGCCCTGTGACCCTGGACAAATCACTTAACCCTGTTTGTCTCAGTTTCCTTATTTGGAAAGTAAGTAATAGAAGGAGATGGCAAACCATTCTAATATCTTTGCCTAGAAAATTCCCCATAGAGGTCAGAAAGAGTCAAACAAGATTGAAAATGACTCAACACAATGAAAAATATCAGGAAAGTTAGAGCTAGATAATGAATGCTTTCAAATGTCTATAGATAGTGCTTGTGAGATGTAGATACATATATGTACATGTGCCTATATACATATACTGTATACACATGCTACATGTATGATATATAGATATATGCATGTTGGTAATATGCAATATATATTTTATTCTAATAGTATATGAAAACCAATACTACTTCTTGAGTTGGGGAATGACATGATCAGACTTGTACTCTAGTACTATTAATTTGGCAGTTATATAGAGAATAGAGAAACTGGAAGCAGAAGGACCAACTAGGTGACAAGTTAAATAAAGTTGCAATGAGTATAGAGGTCCTAAATTTGATTTTTGGTCATAAGAGTAGGTAAGAGACAGGTAAAAAAGTATTATGGACAATGTAAACGATTGGATGCAAAAGGAATTACAAGAGTAGAATTGAGGAGGTAGCCACCAAAGAAAGAACCAGTTTTACAATGCCCTAAGAAATAGTTTTAAATATTATGCTACACTAATTCCAGACTACAAAGGAATAGAAGCAGTCTGTTACCCTGCACTTCAAAATAGGATGGTTCATTTGTAACAAAGATTTCAAGTCAACCACAATTTACACGAAGTTACATAAATAAAATAGACTCTTCTAACCTCAGCTCTGGCTACAGATCAAAGAAGAATCTTCACATGTACATGAAATTGAAACAAGTTTTGGTCTTGGGTTAGTTTCTTCAGTTACACCCACCCACCCAAGCAATAAAATTTTTTTTAATTACACTAGGAATTAGATCCTGGGGATGTGGGAGTAGACCAAAACAAAAAAAAAAAGAAGAAAGAAGAAAGGAAAGGGAGGAGGAGGAGGAGGAGGGGGAGGAGGAAGGAAGAAGAAGACCTAGATCATTTCCCCAAAAAAACTATGTAGGAAATTATTGAATGCAATCATTCAAGACAATCCAAATGTTATGCTTAATATTATTTCCTTAAATAATAAAATGTTTTTCTTTTCTTTTGAAAGGCAATGGGGTTAAGTAACATGCCCAAAGTCACACAATAGGTAATTATGAAGTGTCTGAGCTTCAATATGAACTCATATTGTCTTGACTCCAGGACCTGTATTCTATCTACTGTGCCACCTGGATGTCCCTCCTTAAATAATAAATTAAAAATGGTATGATAATACTTTCAGAAATATAGAAATATCAGTTTTATCTTCTGGAAGAATCAATGAAGATTTGGATTGTAGAACTAAAAAGAAATTTTTAACTGGAAATTACAATTAAAAAACATACTTGGAAAATTAATATGAATGACCATCTTATGGTTATATTTTTCAGGTTTCACTCAGAAGAAATGTCTACTAACAATTTTTGTCATATACTTTCTCTACTTCTGAGGAAGCTGAAGTTTTTTTCTTAGCTATTTTGTAATCCAGGGATTTGAAAGTGATATCACAGTCTAAGCTCAAGGATGGTCTCAATAGTTTTCTTTAAGGAAGAACTAAATTTAAATAGAGGCAAAATGTAGAATTTTTATTCCTACTATCTGAGATTTAGGGATGGATGGATAGAGGGGATATTAAGTATTATCTGGGCTGTAGACTGTGGGTTCTGGGCTCTGGACCCCATTAAATATGAAAATTTGCATTTTTTGACTCATCAAGAAGATTTACAACATGGCCCCAGGGAAGTTGTTACAAAAGTAAGCAGATTAAATCGCTCCAGATATATAGCCTCTAAAGGTGCAGTGGTTCAGAAGGTCCAGTAACTATGCTAGACAAGGAAATAGCCAGGATAGAAAACTGGATGGTATTTGAAACATAAAGTACAAAGCATTTTATGAGCATGAATCTTCTTTCTAAAGTGAGAATATCCTTCTCATTGAAAAATGGAGTTTGGATTTCTATCCCACCAAATAAATTTCTGTCTCTCAAATTCCCTGGTTTCGAGTTTATTAGTAGGGCAGAAATAAAGACAAACTTAGGGTCCAATAAACACCTATACCTGGCCATTTTGCTCTATCTAGCTTTTTTTTTTTTTTTTTTAGTTTTTTCAAGGCAATGGGGTACTCCTGACTCCAGGGCCAGTGCTCTATCCACTGCGCCACCTAGCTGCCCCTATCTAGCTTTCTTTAATACTAAATCACAGCTTGCTGGAGAAATGGTTTCATGGAATGTAGGTTTAATAATGAAAACAGCTATGGTTACACATGCACAAAACTTAACTATATAGTTAATAAAAATGCAAACTACCAATAAAAGTAACTCTTGACTAAAGAGGCCTTATAAAATTTCCATACAATTTGTTTGATAGAAAAGGGTTTTTTTCCCCTGTATTTAATTATCAATGACCTAACTTAAAATTTTGTGAAGGAATAATTAGTTTAGTAAGGAAATAAAAGTAATGTCTCAGTGAAAATATGAGACACATTCTTCTGAAGATCTAATTGCTACTGATCAACTTCTTATTTACAAAATTTGATAGATAGCTAAGTTTCTCTTGGTTTCCTATACATGAAATTATAAGGCTTAAAATATTTTAACAAAAAACAATAGATCAGAATTTATATAGCACCTACTATGTATCAAGCACTGTATTTGATGCTAAGAATACAAAGGCAAAAAGGAAATTTGTCCATATGCAGAAGGAACTTAATTCTCAATGATTATTTTATCTATCTCTTTTTTATAAAATAGTCATTTTTATAGACATTAAGTCCTGGACACTGAATACTACTGAGTGCACATTATTCTTTTGAAACTGTCAAACGATGGAGCTTTGTTTAGAATTTGCAAGAGTTAGATTTAAATTTGACAGAAACAAAGGTAATAGTTTTCCCCTCAGTAAGGATTTAAGCAGAGACAAAATTGTTGGGAAATTTTAGAAAGGATTCCTATTTAGATATATAATGAATAACATGACCTTCCAACATGGAGGTTCCTTGATAGAGAACTAAGTAATTATTTTCTCTAATAGACTCAAAGAGACTCTAATGGTCTCAGTGGTAACTGTAAAAAAAAATAGGGAGAGGCATTCTAGAAGGTAGACCTAAAACTCATCCTTCTACTTTCATTTCTAGTCAAAATGTAAAACAGCTTTCCAAACAAAAATAGTAGAATGCTCCCTTGAAGGCAAATTTTCATTCCAATTTTACTAGATCTTAGCTACATTCTACAAAATCTACTTCTTATGTTGTATGCTACGCACATCTGTTGTTAGTAGCTGGAAGTCAAGAATGCTCAATTTTCAGAAGCTTTTATAAATGAAAAACGGTGGTATTATGCAAAGATTTCTCTATCACTTAAAATGAAATCAGTGCTATTTATTCTAAAGCAAAATTCTAAAGGAACTCTTCTCTGATCCATAAACCAGATTTCTGCAACAGAGTTCATCATCAAAATAAGGATCCCTCTTGAAGATTAAAAATAGAGCATTCAAAAGTATTCATGCTATCTAGCACTCTTGTAACCATATCACTCTTGTTAATAAATAAAGAGTAATCAGTACTTGAAACATATTTAGTTTCTTAGAGCCCATCAAATGGAAACAAATTAGGCAAAGAATGAAATGGACCTAAAAGTGACCTTATTGGCTTAATTACACATCAAACCTAATTCTTAATGTTATCTGAACTATGCTTTAAGGGTTCTACAGATAGAACATTTCTTTAAATTTCATTTTATTTTGATTCTTCACAAAATTCCAATATCTCTGCACTAGAAGCAGATGGCATCTTGAAGTACAGCATATACTATACTTGTGAACAGAGCCAAAACTAAGAACTTTTGTGCACAATTGTACCCAAGATAAGTGACATGAAATATTCCCTCAGTTGGTGGGGAAGAGGGTTAGATCAGAAGAGGGAATATTAGGGAAAGGGCTCATTCTATCTTATAGCCTGTAATTTCTGATTTTTAACATTATATTAGCTAATTAGATATTAAATTTTGGTCCCTTGGGGCATTATATGTGAAAATAAAAAGTTGTCAACAAAATATGTGCCCAAAGACTTAGGGTTTGGCTAAACAAATGTGCAAATTCCATGTAACTAAATCTTAAGAAAGGAAGATGTGGGCTGGAAATCAGGGTGGGGAAATGAAAGAGTTATATAGAGTGATGGAGACTAGAAAGCAAAGCCAAAAGGACAACAAACACAATGGCTACAACACTGTAAATAAAAACATCATTGGAAAGCAGCAAATTTCTGGGGAAATACATGGGTGTCATCAAAGTACATATCTCTCTTCTTAATTCACAAATTACAACCATTTTGTAAGCAACATCCTTTGCAAATGATTTTTTTTTATTATTCTTTAAGAAGCACTTGTCTTGGGGCACTAGGTTGCACAGTGGATATGGAGCACTAGCCCTGGAGTCAGGAGGACCTGAGTTCAAATCCAACATCAGACACTTAATAATTATCTAGCTGCATGACCTTGGGCAAGTTACTTAATCCCATTGCCTTGCAAAAATCCAAAAAAGAAAAAAGAACTATTTGTCTCCTCAAAAGTATAGATATAGTACCAGGGTGGTAAAGTAGTTGTAGCAAAAGCATAAGTTTATATTTCCTTTTTACACAAATTGAGGGCTCCACTGGGGAGATTGAGAGATGCAACTCTTTTTTTTTTTGAGAGATGCAACTCTTAAAATGGATCATCTTAGGGAATTCATAAACTTTGGGTCTCTGTCAATGAAAAAATGTACCATGCAAGAAAGGAGGCATCTAAAACCACACTGGTAGTGTATACAAGTAATCATATTGGGGGTCAGTGGCAGAATGGTAATATATTGGGCTCTATTGAACAGACCTTGACACAAAGTTAAGATAAAACTTTTGCTTTAGCCTTTGGCCATTATTGACTATTTGCTACATGGAATTATTTGTATAGATGATATGGAAACGGACTTACTCAAGTTGTAGGGAACACTATCTCTGTGCTAATAAATCACAAATACAAGGAGCAGCAGAGGCATCCAAGTAATGTCTGATGTAAGTGGCTTGATGTTTTCCTCAATCTAGAGCTGAGGAGGTTGTAGAATGCTCCCTTGAAGGCAAATTTAGGCCCTGCCCAGAACAAATCTTAATTATATTCATGATCACTATCCAATCCATGAGAAACTGAGAAATGGGATGAATGGAATCCTACTATAATCATCTCTACAATTAGAAAATTCTCATTTACTATGGCTTAGAAAACTACATCCTGCAAGGAAGCATATGACAAAAAAGGCAAACCCCAGTTGACATACAGAAACAAGATGAATTTGTCACCGGACAGGATAAAACAAGTTAAGAAAACTTGCTTCCCTTTCTTTGCAATATTTAGATACTCTGGTTATGAAATATTGCTCATACTGCCAGATACAATTTACAATTTAGTTTTGCAGAATTACTTTTCCTCTTTTTTTTTCAATTGGTATTTTATTTTTCCAATCACATGTTATGAAAGTAATTAAACATTCATCCCATGTATATGCATTTTTAAGTTACTAAATTTCTTTCCACCCTCCCTTCCCAATCCTCTGCCTTCAATAGCAAAGAGTCTCGTGAATATTGTTCATATATAATTGTGTTTAACATGTTTAACAATTAATCATTTTCTGTATGAGGAATTAGGATTAAGAGAAAAGAAAGAAAATCATGATATAGGAAAGAAAAACATAAGAGAAAATTTTTAAAAGTAAATGTAATGTTCATCCAAGTTCTATAAGGTTTTTTGATTTTGTTTTTCTTCTTCTCAATGGGAATAGCATTGTCCATAATAGGTCTCCTAGGGTTGTCCTAGCTCTCTGAACTTCTGAGAACTATATTCATCAAGGTTGATCAACTCACAATGTTGTTGTTAATGGATAGAATGTTCTCTTGATTCTTCTCCCCTCACTCGGAGTTCCATGCTTCTCTAGAGGCCAACCATTCATAGTTTCTTATAGAATTTCCTATTTCTTTTTAAAACTTTATTTTAAGAGATAGTTTAAAAGTTGGCTGAGGATATGAATGAGGAAGAGGATCTTACTCAGTAATAAAAATGAAAGACATAAATAAAAATTATTTTTAGAGAGAATTAAGCAAAAACTGGTTTTGTTTTGAAATGGGTAAGACAAGACATTGACTGCAGAAGTGATTCAAGGATTTTCAGACCTCAGTTATGATGATGTGCCATGATGGCCTCTGTTATAGAAAATGTTTGGAGGGAGGATTAGCTACACCCCCTTCTCTGTCTGCTTAATGCACTGCAGCTGGGTTCTGAGCCAGCTCTGATACTTTGAAAACAAAAGCATATTTAAATTTACACTGAAAAATAATTGGACAAAATTACTGCATCAAAAAAAATTTACTGTGAAAGATCTTGTGCATTTTTTAATTAAAATAAAGCTATGCAGAGACCTAAACTTTTCTTCTCTCTCATCCTCATTTAAATGACTGAAGAAAATAAATGTTTTTTTGATCAAATGAATGCATCAAAATAGGTGGAAATTATACCTGTTAAAAGAGAAGGAAAAATAACTAAAGAATAAAAATCAGGGGGTGGTTAGGTGGCGCAGTGGATAATACACAGGCCCTGGAGTCAGGAGTACCTGGGTTCAAATCTGGTCTCTGATACTTAATAATTACCTAGCTGTGTGGCCTCGGCCAAGCCACTTAACCCCGGTTGCCTTGCAAAATCCTAAAAAAAAAAAAAAAAAAAAAAAGAATAAAAATCAGAGATGGGGAAAGATTGACTGTCAGAACAGGAAGAAAGAGTTCTCTTGATTTGAAACTTCAGAGTTTTGCCATTCATTGGGAAGGTAGCAGGAAAAGATGGGGAGCCCTAAAGATACATCATTGCCTAACTCAGGAAACTGGTGAACAAGCTCAGAGTCAAAAGAAAAGTTAAGAAGTTTAGAGAGGGAAAAGAATGCTAATCCTCCCCTTTCAAATGGCACAGAGTTAAAATAAGCCTGGGATAAGATAGGAAGCAGCCCAGAGGGACTTGTTTTTTAGAGATGGAGATTATCTATTCTTTGGAAAAGAAGAAATTCAGAACTAATTGTGTTCAATCCTTTCTAGGACAGGATGTCATTGTATTCTTAATTGACATCCTCACCAAATTGCCCTGAGGGAGGTCTCCTGAAAAAAGACATCTCCTAACTCTAAAGGAATCATATTTGTATAAATTATTTTATTTTAAAGGACTCTTTGGAAATGCCAAAGCAACTGAATTGGCAGTCCCCAAAGGATTGCTACTGCACAATAAAAGTAGTAGTATAACCAGTATCCATCAAAGAACAGAGGCAGTCCCTTAGAATCCTTTCTTTAGCAAAGATCATACTCCCCTTAACCAATCTCATGTTTGGTAGATGCTCTGAACCGGGTAAGAACAGTAAGTGATTATCAGTACAGGGCAAGATAAGTGATAATGGAAGCAGTGACTATAAGAGAAGAATTATTGTAGCGGGTGGCTACTTGAGTTAAATTCTGCCTATGAGGAATCATTATTCAGACTCGGGAAAGCAAGGGTGGAAATAAAACAAAAATTTATTTAAAAGGTTATAAGACATAGATTTTGCACTTACAAAACTAGTGCAGAAGAGTTAGGAAGAATACGGAAACAGGTACATTTTATAGTACTTCTGTCTAAAAAAGCTTTATTTCTCAAAGATATAGAGAATTAATTAAATTAAAAAATACAAGTCATTTTCAATTTTTTTTTAATTTTAACTTAATTTTATTTTGCAAGGCAGTGGAGTTAAGTGATATGCTCAAGGTCACACAACTAGTTATCTGAGGTAGGATTTGAACTCAGGTGCCCCTGATTCCAGAGCTGGTGCTCTATCCACAAGTCATTCTCAATTAATAAAATGGTCAAATGGCCAATGAACAATTTTCAGAAGAAACCAGTTATCCATAGTAATGAAAAAATTTCTGAAAATTGCTATTGTTTAGAGAAATGCAAATTAAAACAATTCTGAAATATCATTAGTTTATATGATAAAAAGGAAATTAATGAATATCGGAAACAATGTGGGAAAATTAGGACATTGATGCAATGCTGGAGACCACTCTAGAAAGCAAAGTAAAATTAAGACCAAAAATCTATAAAACTATGTATACTTTTTGATATAACAATACTAAAACCACTGGCTACTTGAGTTCAGTTCTGCCTATGAGGAATCATTATTCAGACTCAGGAAAGCATGAGTGGAAATAAAATAAAAATTTATTAAAAAGATTACAAGACATAGGAAGAGAGAGAGAGAGAGAGAGAGAGACAGAGAGACAGAGAGACAGAGAGACAGAGAGACAGAGAGAAAAGAACAGTCAAGCAGTATTGGCTGGGCCATTGTCAGAGAAGACTGAGGGGTGGCCCTGAACTGGGGTCCAACCCAGGTTTTTATGTCTTGCCTCTCATGCAGAGGGCAAAAGGTGAACTCCCTTCCCCTATAATGGCCCTGCAATTAGGTAGAGGGTAGAGCCCAAGGAGATCAGGATACAAATTTTACATTAAACAATGAATCAATGGTACTTTAAGAATAGGAAAAGTCTCCACCCAAGATTATAATTGTTTCTGTTAACAATCATAATTCTCCACTTCAAGTCAATTTACATCTCAAGAGTCAATTTACAGCTCCACCTAAATTCTTTCTGTTACATTCAAATCTCTTCATCTTTCCCCTGCATCAATACTTCTACTGTATATACTTCTACTGGATATATATCCCAAAGAGATTTTTTTAAAAATGAAAAAAAGACTTAAATGTAGAAAAAAAAATTTATAGCACTTCTTTTTGTTGTGGAAAAGAATAGGAAATTGAGGTGATTCCCATTAGAAATTGTTGAATAACTTGTGGTATATGATTATGATGGAATATCAATGTGTGATAAAAAATGATGAGTGAATGTTTTTTGAAAAGACCTGGGAAGACTTATATGAACTAATGAAAACTAAAGTGAGCAGAACCAGGAGAACATTCTGCACAGTAACATCAACAATGAAAGATGACCAACTATGCATGATTTAACTATTCTGATAAATTCAATGAACCAAAACAATCCCAAAGCATTTATGATGACAAGTGCTTTTCATTTACAAAGAGAGAAGTAATGGAATGCAGACTGAAGAATAATTTTTTCACATGATTTTTCTTCCTATGTTTTTCACATAGATAATACTGAAATCCTTTTTTTAACTTGACTTCACATATATAATTGATATCACAGTTTTTGCCTCCTTAGTGGATGAAAGAGGGGCAAAAGGAAAGAATTCAGAACTCTAAATTTTGAATGAATGAACATTTAAAATAAATATATAAATTTATATATTATTTTATAAATGGTGGACTAGTCTCTAGACATTAAGAACACATGCATATATTTTGACCACTTATCTGTTGGGTAATGGTTCTTATTATTATTTGTTTGTACAAGTCCCTTTCTGTTTTAGATATCAGACAATTATAAGAAATATTTGCTAATTCATTTCCTCAGTGAGGAAAAAAGTTAAGGAAAGAAAATGAAATCAGCATTAATATTCTCTAGAAAAAAAATAGAATTACATTCTTCTGCTCTCCCTTCTCCAATTCCTCTTAGACCTAAACCAATCACTTTGCTTGCCTTTTCAATCTTGTTTTAATTCCCGTTTTGTAATCACCCTGACATTGAATCAACTGACATTGAATTTATTTATGACTATTCCTTCTTTAGCACTACCATTTCTCTTAATAACTTTTCCCTTCTTAGATCATTTTTTTGGTTTCATTTCTTAATTATGTTCTCATACATACACCCTTTCATTGCCTGGTTCAGATAAGAGTAAAGTTCTTGAGTTACATCACCCTCTCTACCCTCACTTGCATACTCCTAAAATCTTTTCCTCACATGTACCAACTATGATTTTCTCTACAATTAGCTGAATTTCATTTGACTGTTTTCACTGCTGTTAATGAGTTACTAAAAGAAAATAGGTTGGACCAGAAATCTTCACAATGTCCTCTTTTCCTGAAGTGAAACCAGTTATTTTTTCAATGAATTGTGGAGGGGAAAAATCTGTCAAGCTATAAACTTAAAGAGTATTCTTAATACCATTTTGCTATCTAAAATAGAAGAGGTTCCCTATAAGCCACTTTCTTATGGAAGGTGAGAATGGATGAACTTTTGTAGTTTTCAATATTTTGATGCTATCATCATTGATGTGATCATTGATGCTATTAATATTTGATGCTATCACCATTACATGTAGAACAAAGGATAAATATGAATTTTGGTAGATGATTTGCCAAAGCAAAATTAAGGTCCGGTTGTGACTCTGGAGATTTATCAATCAATAAATGTAAAATTCTAATAACACAGTTCTCAGGTATTATTCAGCAAAATGAATTCCCATATTGGCCATGTCCAGTAATGTATGTCTTATTTCTAAGACAATTACATGAATTTAAAGTCCATCAGGGGACTTTTGAAGTGGAACCAAGATGGTGGTGTGAAGCTAATAAACTTCCCTACTAATAAGCCTATCCCTACCAAAGGTAAATGAAGCCTCTACTCTGACATTCACACTACAGATCCCACCAAGAAAAAGAGAATATTCAAAGAAGTTTTGAACTGCAGACATTGTGGAGGATCTTCACTGAAGGTCTGTCTCTTTGGGGAATAGCAACAGCAATAACTTTGGTGTGGGTCTGGACATTAACTTATGAGAGTCAGGTCAAGTAAAGACATACTCACACACTCAAGCTTGTGATGCAAGAATCTACTAGATTTATTTTTGGAAAATGAGACATTTTATAACCAAAACTTATCTCGGGAATGACTGGTTAAAGGAGACCCAGTTTCACAATTTCCTTTGTAAATTGACAATATTTGTTCTTAGAAATCTGCATGTTTCTCTATCAGAAAAGCCTTTGCAACCACCTCCAAAGCCACAGATTATCCCAGGTCAGGGTTCATTGGAGAGTCAACAAATCCATACAATGAACAATAATACATATATATCCCTGATGGAAAAGGTCACCAAGGATATGTGAAAATCACTCCAAGGAGCCCTGGCCCTCTACAGGGGGAAAAGGGAAGTAAAGTACAGGAGGCAAGAAAGCAGGGAAAGCCAGCAGGAGGCTTTTAGCCATAGTGCAATCCAGGACCCAGCAGTTTAATAACAGAGGTCCAGGTAGCTGGATAGCAAGCCAGAAGGGAGGATCCCAACCCCCAAACAAAGTTTGAACCCTGAAAACACCAGGGTAAAAGACAGGACCAGGTCAGGAACAATCTCTTTTAAGTCAGAACCTAGACATAAAGGAGGGAGAGGGAAAACCTCTTCAAAACAAGGCCTAGGCTGCATAAGCAACATCTTGGACAACAAAAAGCCAGGGATCAGACCCCAGTCCAAACAAAATAAAAGGTTGAATCTATACCTCATATATCCCAGGAGTAGAACTACAACAACAAAGATGAACAAAAAAGCCAAAAGAGCACTCATAGAAAACGACTTCACAGATAAAGATGACAGCATTGCCATGTCTGAAGAAGAAAGAAGCAAAAAATTGGACTCAAATACAAAAGCTCATCGAAGAGCTTAAAAAAAATTTAAAAACCAAAGAAGAGAGGAAGAAGAAAAAATTAAAAGAAAGAAATGAAAGTCATGCAGGAAAATTGTGAAAAATGGAACAGTGAATTCAACACTATTAAAAAGGAAACACAAAAGGTAATTGAAGGAAATAAAACCCTAAAAATTAGAATTGAACAGCTAGAAACCAATGAATCAACAAGACTACAAGATTCCATTGAACAAAATAAAAAGGCTGAAAAAACTGAAGAAAATGTAAAGTATCTTCTAGGGAAAAACAAATGACCTTGATTCAAGAGAGACAATCATTGGACTACTAGAAAGCCTGGACCAACAAAAGAACCTGGAAAATATCATGCAAGAAATTATGAGGGAAAACTTCCCCAATCTACTAGAACAAGATAACAATATATCAATTGAAAGAATCTATAGAGGCCCTCCTGAAAGAGACTCCAGGATAAAAACTCCAAGGGCCGTAATTGTGAAATTCCAGAATTCTCAATTAAAAGAGATAATATTGCAAATAGCAAAAAAGAAAAAAATTAATATACAAAGGGAACACAATCAGAACTAACACAGGACCAACCTATCAGCCTCAACGTTGAGGGATCAGAAGAACTGGAATAACATATTTCGGAGCTAAGGACCTGGAATTGTATTGCCCTGAAAAATTCAGCATATGTCAGGGGAAAAGATGGATGTTCAATGAAATACAGGACTTCCAGAATTTCCTGACACAAGGACCAGACCTGAACTGAGAATTCAATCGCCAAATAAACGACTGAAGAGTTACATTTAAAAAAAAAAGGTAAATGAAAAAAGGGACTGAAAAAAACAAAATTTTTAAACAAATGTTGGTCTCTAAAAGGGAGGATATAACAATTCTAACTCATTAGAACTTTTCTTCTGTAAGGATAATTAGAGGGTAGAATATAATTGAAGAGAATGAACCTAAATGATATGGGTTTATTTGGGTTGTGTCTCTCAAATGAAGAGGTCAAACTCACATTACTATGTCTGAGACAAAAAGCCCTGCAGAAAAAAAAAAGCAGGAGTGTTAATTTTCATTTAAGTATCTCATTATACCTTGACTGCTTTAATCACAAGGTACTAAGCACCTTATCTAATAAGGGCATCAAAAACTGAGATGTACTGAAACAGTGTCTCCGTTACTTACAATCATTTGTTAGGTTCTCAGGTGAGACCACCAGAACCGCCAAGTACTTAGAGATCTTTAAGCATCATAAACTGTGAGGACCCAAGACAGTGTCTCTATTATTTACAATCATGAGACCTCCAGAACCTCCCAGTATTTAGAGATCTTCAAGATTCTTTCAGTTTGGGGGCAGCTAGGTGGCGTAGGGGATAAAGCACCAGCTCTGGAGTCAGGAGTACCTGCATTCAAATCCGATCTCAGACACTTAATAATTACCTAGCTGTGTGACCCTGGGCAAGTCATTTAACCCTGTTTGCCTTGCAAAAACCTAAAAAAAAGATTCTTTCAGTTAATTAGATTAGGATTTGAATTAATCAGTGCTTCGCTTAACAAGATGTGAAGTATTTTGGGTGGGGAGGGCATGGTAAAGTGACCTTGGACCACTTAAGGTTAAGTACCCTGGGGAGGGGGGAGGTAAAGTAGGAAAGAAAATAGGCCTGGGAGAGGGACACAAATAGGTCAAGTAATGATATGACTTTGAGTGAGGAGGTTTGTGTGTTCTTGAAAGATACTTGAAAGGGAGTAAATGATTATAATTATAATTTGATTCAGTGTAAGTCAATGCTGCTTATCAAGAAATCAAGTAAAGAATCTTTGATGATATTTTGATAACAGTAGGAACTTAACAAGAAGACAAATAATCAAACTATTATTGATGACACCTGATTTATAATATTAGAGCACCAAGGGAAGAGGCACAAAGATTTATAATCTTAAAGGGAAAGAAGGAAGAATGTGAGTACTGAGTGAATTTTATTCAATATATATATATCCCAGTGAGGAAATAAGATACATCCCACTTGGGTTTAAAAATCTAACTTGGGGGCGGGGCTGGGAACAGAGAAAGATAAGGGACGAAGGGACTGAAAAAAGGGAAGGGAAGGGAAATATAAGTGAAAAATTGAAAGTTAAATTTCTGAAAGAAAAATCAAAGGGGAAAAAAAGTAGCAAAATTTTGGTGAGGAGGAATAAGAGAAAAGGAAAGAGGTAAATATAAATGGAGAAAGATAGCATGGAGGGAAATACAGAATTAGTAATTTTAACTATAAATATGCATGGCATGAACTGTCCCATAAACTGGAAACAGAGAGCAGAACGGATTAAAAAACAGAATCCTACAATATGATGTTTACAAGAAACACATTTGAAGCAGAAAGATACACATAGGGTAAAGGTAAAAGGTTGGAGCAAAATATATTATGCCTCAGCAGAAATAAAAAAAAAATCTGGGGTAGTGATCTTAATCTCAGACAAAGTAAAAGCAAAAATCAATCTCATTAAATGGGATAAGGACCAAACTACAACTTCTTAAAAGGTATCATTGGAAATGAAGCTATATCATTACTAAACATGTATGCACCTAGTGGTATAGCATCCAGATTCCTAGGAAAAGCTGAGTGAATTATGAGGAGAAATATTTAGCAAAACTTTAATAATGGTATATCTCAATCTCCGTCTCTCAGAACTAGATAAATCTAACAACAAAATAAACAACAAGGATGTTAAGAAGATGAAAATTTAGATATGATAGACCTGTGGAGAAAATTTAATGAGGATAGAAAAGAATATACCTTTTTTCTCAGGAGTACATGGCACCTTCACCAAAATCAACCATGTACTAGGGCACAAAAGTCTTAAAATAAAATGTAGAAAGGCAGAAATAATAAGTACACACTTCTCAGATCATGATGCAATAAAAATTCCATGTAATAAAGGATCAGGGAAAGCTAAACCAAGAACTAATTGGAAATCAAATAACTTTATCTTAAATAATGGGTGGATCAAACAGCAAATAATAGAAATAATCAATACTTATATTCAAGAAAATAATAATAATGAGGCATCATACCAAAATTTATGGGATGCAGACAAGGCAGTTTTGAGGGGAAATTTTATATGTTTAAATTCCTATATGAATAAAATAGAGAAAGAGGAGATGAATTGGGTATGCACCTAAAATAGCTAGAAAAAGAACAAATTAAACATCCCTAATTGAATGCCAAATTAGAAATTCTGAAAATCAAGGAAGAGATTAATAAAATGGAAAGCAAGAAAGCCGTTAATCTCATAAATAAAACTAAGATTTGGTTTTATGAAAAAGTCAATAAAATAGACAAACCTCTGGTTAATCTTATTTTTTTAAAAAAAAGAAAGAAGATAACCAAATTACCGGTATCAAAAATGAAAAGGGTGAACTAACCACCAATGAGGAGGAAATTTAAGAGAAAATTAGGAGTTACTTCACTGAACTACATGCCAATAAATTGGACAACTTGAGTGAAATGGATGAATATTTACAAAAATGCAAACTGTCCAGATTAACAGAAGAAGAATTAAATTACTTAAATAACCCCATTTCAGAAAAAGAAATTGAAGAAACCATCAATAAATTCCCTAAGAAAAAGTCTCCAGGTCCAGTGGATTTACAAGTGAATTCTACCAAATTATTCCATTAAAGGAATAATTAATTCCTATTCTACATAAACTATTTTAAAAAATAGGAAAAGGAGGAAAATTCCTTTTATGACAACATGGTGCTGATACCTAAACTAGGAAGAACCAAAACAGAGAAAGAAAAATGTAGAACAATCTCCCTAATTAATATTGATACAAAACTCTTAAATAAAATTTTAACAATGTTACTACAGTAAGTTATCACAAGAATAGTACACCATGATCAGGTTGGATTTATACCAGGCAGACAAGGATGGTTTAACATTAGGAAAACAGTCAACATAATTAAACATATCAATAGTAAAACCAACAGAAATCATATGATTATCTAAATAGATACTGAAAAAGCCTTTGATAAAATACAACATCCATTCCTATTAAAAAACACTAGAAAGTTTAGGAATAAATTGAGTTTTCCCTAAAATAATAAATAGTATCTATCTAAAACTATCAACAAATATTATATTTAATGAGAATAAACTCAGAGCATTTCCAATAAAATCAGGGATGAAATAAGGTTGCCCATTATCACCATTACTATTCAATATAGTATTAGAAATGCTAGCAGTAGCAATAAGAGAAGAAAAAAAATTGAAGGAATCAGAATTGTCAATGAGGAAGCAAAACTTTTACTCTTTGCAGAGAACCTGAGAAAATCATCTAAAAAACTCCTTGAAACAATTAACAAATTTAGCAAAGTAGCAGCATATGAAATAAACCCACATAAATCATGTGTTTCTAAATATGAATAACAAAACCCAAGAACAAGATAAAGAGAAATTCTATTTAAAAAATAACTGTAGACAATATCAAATACTGAGAATCTACTTCCCAAGACAAACCCAGAAACTGTATGAACATAATTATAAAGCTCTCCTCACCCAAATAAAGTCAGATCTGGATAATTGGGAAAATGTCAAATGCTCATAGTTAGGCGGTGCTAATATAATGAAAATGAAAATTCTACCCAAATTAAATTACTTATTCAGTGTCATTCCGATCAAACTACCAAATAACTACTTTACCAAGCTAGGAAAAATAGGTAACATAATTCATCTGGAGAAACAAAAAGGCAAGAATAGAGGGAACTGATGAAAAAGAAAATGTAAAGGCAGGTGGCCTAGCTCTACCAGATCTAAAACTATACTATAAAGCAGTAGTCAACCAAACTGCCTGGTACTAGGGGTGGCTAGGTGGCGCAGTGGATAAAGCACCGGCCTTGGAGTCAGGAGTACCTGGGTTCAAATCCGGTCTCAGACACTTAATAATTACCTAGCTGTGTGGCCTTGGGCAAGCCACTTAACCCCATTTGCCTTGCAAAAACAAAAACAAAAAAAAAACACCAAAAAAAAAAAAAAACCTGCCTGGTACTGGTTAAGAAATAGAGTAATGGTTCAGTGGATTAGGATAGGTTCAAAAGGAAATGACTGCAGCAATCTACTATTTGACAAACCCAAAATAGGAACTCACTATTTGACAAGAATTGTTGGGAAAACTGGAAAATAGTATGGCAAAAACTAGGCATAAATACACATCTCACACACTATACCAAAATAAGGTCAAAATGGGTACAGGATTTAGACATAAAGAGTGATACATAGACAAATTAATATACCAAAATATATTCTATCTATCTGATCTATGGAAAAAGGAAACATTTTTGAGCAAACAAGAATTATAAACTGAAAAATGAATGATTTTGACATTAAAAAGGTTTTGTATTAATAAAATCAATGTTGCCAAAATTAGAAGAAAAGTAGAAAGCTGGGAAACAATCTTCACAACCAGGAGTTCTGAAAAGGTCTCATTTCTAAAATATAGAGATAATTGCATCAAATTTATAAGGTCACAAATCATTCCCCAATTGATAAATGGTCAAAGTATATGAACAGACAGCTTTTAAATGAAGAAATTAAAGCTATATATAAGCATATGAAAAAATGCTCCAAATCACTATTGATTAAAGAAATACAAATTAATACAATAAGGTATTATCTCACACCTATTAGATTAGCCCAGAAGAGAAAAAGGGAAGATGATCAATGCTGGAGAGGTTTTGGGAGAATTGGGACGTTGCTGCATTATTGGTAGAATTGTGAATGGATCCAACCTTTTTGGAGAGTAATATGGAACTATGCCCAAAGAGCAATATAACTATTCATACCCTTCGACCCTGCAATTCCAATTCTAGGACTATATCCAGAAAAAATTGGAAAAGTCCTATATGTTCCAAAATATTCATAGCAGCCCTTTTGTACTGGCAAAGAATTGAAAATTGAAGGGATGCCCATCAATTGGGTATATGAATACTATAAGAAACAACAAATGGTCAGACTCCAGAGAAGCATGGAATGACTTACAGGATCTGATGCTGAGCGAAGGGAGTAGAGCCAAGAGAGCAATTTGCACATCAACATTATGAGATGAACAACCTTGATGGAAGCAACCCCTCTCTGCAGTCCAGTGAGCTAGGACAACTGTATTTGACAGATTGTGGACTATATTATCCCCAACCAGAGGAAGAAAAACAAAACACAGGGAAAAAAACCATCCCTATTGAATCTGATGAGCACTTTATAAAAAATTATCTCTTATTTATCTCTTTCCCTTAATCCTAATTCCTCATGCCAAAAAGTTTCACTAATTTGTAAATATGTTTAACAAAATATGTAGGTAAAATGTATGTACAAATGAATGAAAATAAATAAATAAAAATATAAACAAATAAAGTCCATCAGCATATTTTTTTAAAGTAGACTTTCAAGTATCAAATCCAATATTTTTCTAAGTCCTCCCAAATTCACAGGTACTAAAAAAAAAGATAGCAGTAAACAAAAGTTTTCAGTTCTGATTATTATGTTGACATGGAAAAGTTTTGCAGTCTAAAGTTATCAGAATTCTTCAACATTTCAGATCAATCATTCATTTAATTATGTGATTTTTAAATGCAATTGAGATCATATTCATTTGAAGAGGACTATGATTTATGAAGAGTTATAAATTTTAAGTTAAATAACAGAGAAAAAAATCAACCCATGGTTCTTTCCAAGAATTTATCCAATGATTATCAGAAGCAAAAGTATCTCAGTATAGTTTTATTCATTCTTTTAACACATTTGATAACCTACTATGCACAAGATAATTGCTGTATAAAAATTGGGGAAGGTCTAAAGATATCATAGGATTCTATTTCAGTGGATTATAGAATTGAGTCTAATAGCCATCCACCTTAGTATTGTGTTTTAATCTCTTAATGGGATTTGAGGGGAGGAGTTCATACTTAATCTAGTAATTCATGAATTCTGGCAACCCTGTTAAGTGTAGAAGAAAACCTATCTAGCTATTTTTTTTTCTAAATTGCTTTCTCTTAAAGGCTACTGAGAACTTAAAGGAATTAACATTTTTCTATGTCAGTGGGAGATAATTTCTCTTTGTATATTTTCTCTAATTAGTATGTATGAAAAATGTGGGGAAACATTGAGAAAGTCATCCTGGCTCAATAGGCTAAGTAATTTGAATGTCTCTGAACTCATATATACAACAATAACATGACTATATTCAATGAAATCTACTGACAAGCATGCCAGGTGAATATGATATGCACAGACCCACACACAGACAAGCATCCTTTGTTATATGAAAACTCAACATGTGAGGTTTTACAATGATTTATAGTCTCAGGAAGAAATTTGGCTACCATTAGATCAAAACTAGGAGTTAGAATTTGAAGGGTATTTTCAACTACTGCCAGCTTGGCTAGACAAAACTAGAGCCATGCTAGCAAGTACTACAGTAATTATTCCTCTTAAAAATATAGAAAACTACATTCATCCTCAACAACAAATCCTTACGCACACACACACCAGTTATATCATCCAATAATCTGGAGTGTCTTCATTGATTTCACTGAGAGTGCATACCACTTGAGTTTTAGAGAAATTTAGACTAAAACACATCACTGAATTCAATATATAGAAGTTTAAATTACTGGTCACTTTTAAAGTCATTAATTTCACATATTGAAAGATTTCTATTCAAATAAATTTTTTTGAAATGAGAGAGTTAAAAAATATATATTCATTTTTTCCTTTTACTCCTTTTACTCCTAACACATCAATGAAATCTAAACACCCCTACCCCATATATATAAATATATATATGTATATATTATATATATATATATATATATATATATATATATATATGTATCCTATCTTCTCCCCTTTCCTCCCCACCCTTTATGTATAACTCTTATGATGAGAATCTTTAGGCTCAGAGAGTTTAATGTATTTTTCCAAAGTCACAGTGTAATTTAAAGAGCTGGGTTTTCAATATAGGGAATGAGAAGAGAAGAGGACAAGCATTTATGAATCACCTACAATGTGCTAGGTACTTTGCTAAGCATTTTACAAAGATTAATTCATTTGAACCTAACAACAAGGATAGGAAGTGTGTACTGTTGTTAGCTCTGCTTTACAATTGAGGAAATTGAGTCATGTATAGGTCAAGTGACTTTCTCAGAGTTACCTAGTTGGTAAAAGAGTTTTAAATTCAGATTTTCATGGTTCCTGGGCTCTATATGCTGGGTTACTTACCTGTCTCTGTTATTTTGACCATGGAGCTTTTTCCCATTACATCCCCCAGCCTCCTGACACAGTTCCTCTATCTTCAAATATAAAAATCAAATGACAATTATCCTGAAAATTCAGACAACCTTCTTCCCTTAAAATTTAACATCTCAAGGAAAATATTTTTGCTTACCTGATTCTTTTAAATATCTAGCAATACAAAATTGCTTCAATTTTCCATGTTTCTTGTAGATAAGACAAAAAGACTTCTTTTCAATGTTTGCTCTACCTTTACTTGCTTTTATTCCTTGATTTATATAAATATATGTATATATTCATGTATGTCTGTATGTGAATAAAAAGGGAGAAAATTGTGCTATCTGCTAGCAAAAGTTGAATAAAACCCAACCACTGTTCTATAAAAACACATAATACCTTTGATTCAAATCTAGAAGGTATATTCTAAATATCTAATATTAACATGTTTTCTATTTTAGGACCCTGACCTTGAGTGATTTGCCAAAGGTTATGGCAGTATGAAATAGGAGGGGAAGGATTTTTAAAAACTCCTTTGACTACTAACAATATTCTTTTCCCTTTAATCATTTTAAAATAAGCTAGTAATGCTGTTACATGGAATTGGTTTAACTGAATAGTCTGATATCAAAATTTCCTCTATAATAACAAAGGAAGGAGAAAGATGTGAATTTACTGTCAAAATTTCTCCCCATATAAGCAAATTAATTATGGAGGATGGGAAGAACCCAGGGGGAAGTGGGAAGAGAAAGAGAGAGAGACCGAGAGAGAAAGAAAATCAAAGAGAAAGGGAAAAAGTGAAAGAAGAAAACACCAAAACATTCCCACCTGGTCCAGATAAGAGCAAAGAAGTTATAATCATTTTTTCAGTCTTTTGACAAGCACAGGGGCTTTTGGGAGAGTAAGAACATTTTCAGGAATAGATAAATTGTAATCTGTAAAGTTTGAAGGAGCATATAAATCAATGAAGTCACAAATTCATTTGAATATTTGATATATGTTAACAAGTTTAATATTAACCAAAAATATTGTTTCCCTAGAAATTATTTTCCTTATCATTGACCACAGAGCTAATCCACTTATTTTTGTGAATTATAATTTTTGTATCCCTCCTGAAATGAATGCAAAGGCATTTGAGTTTGAGTCTCTTTGACTCATGGTTCCATTCAGGGGAGTCCTGGGAACTTCAGTATTTGGCTCATTTTACTTACCCAAAATTCTTCTCTTATGTTTCTTACACATTATCAGGTTAATAAGAACATCACACAGAGAAAAGAATTTCTTGAAATAACAAAAATGTAAAAAGAATCCCTAGACAGCCAATTAAAAAAACAAACCAAAAAATAAAAAATAAACTTCTCTTCCACTACTCCTTTCCACAATTACTTATGAGTAGTCCTCTTAATATGTTACCCTTCTTGACTCTGAATTGCTAGAGAATCAAACCCACTGTCATGAGAACCTTTAAAATTCATGATTCACAGTTCCGCAGAATTCTTTCTTTCCTCCTTGTCGTCCTAATCCATGTTCCATCCCTTCACTAGTGTTCATGTTTGTCATCAGGCACCTATCACTGACATAACTCTTCCTTTGGTCTTCCATCACTACATTTCAGCTTCAGTTTGCTCTGTTAACAGTGTTCTCAAATAGCTTAGGCCTCTCTCCAGAGTCAAGTGCAGTTCTACATTTGTATTTCCTACTAAATTCCAAATGGCATGCTATTCCAGTTTCTTTTCCAAGAACACTACAAACAGGGTTTGAAGCATTGTACACTACCGAAAAACAACTGAAAAAGCTTCAACTTTTGTTCAGTGTCACCAGGTTCATACAATTCTCTTTCTGTTTCTCAAAGCTAACACGGTCCTGTTTATATTGAACCAGTTCCTCTCTTGCCCAGAAGTCTCTCACCCATAAAGGAGGGGACACAATATTTTAATACTTCTTTTAGCTTTTCATAATTTTAATGTTGCTGTTTATTTACAGTTAACTAAAATCAAACATTTCTGATTCATTTTGTCAACTAGATTATTTATTCTACATATCTCAATGAGATTTTTAGTCCCCATATTTTAATTGTATTATTTTTTAATTTGGTGATGGGTTCACTTTGCATCTGTACCTCTACTTGATTTCAGCATTAATCTGGCAATTGATAGCATTAGAGAATTACCTGAGGTACTGATAGATTAAGAGACTTGTGCAGGGTGACATCACCAGTATGTCTGACAGACAAGACTTGAACCCAGTTCTTTCTGACTGGTTCATCTTTATCCTTGGGGTTCATAGACACCTTCATGCCCATATAAGGAATTCCTTGAAGGATTCTTCATTTTTCTCATTCAAAATAATATTTTTCTTTCCAATCTATCTCATAGAAAGGTTGCTTATTTCTTCATTTGATTTTTGGTTTTAAATCTATTTGATAAAGGCCATATAATGCAATTTGATTCCCATTCATTTTTCACATTTTCCATTTGCTCAGTTATTTGTTTGGTAAAATAACTTCACTACAATCTTTTTTTGAGTCCATATGCATAACAGTTTAGAATCAGCTGTCTTTCATTAGCTTGCATTTTAAGTAGAGTTCAGTGGATATAAAGACTGTATAGGCCTTTTTAATCACATAAAATATACAACAAAATATTTTGAAATATGATTAAACTCTCAGTTAAACTGTCAGATTCACATTTAATGAGAGTCCCAAAATAAAGAATATGATAGAAAAATAGCTCACACTATATTTTAGAATAGAACTGTCTTTCAAAAAAAATTAAAAGTCAAAAAAGGTTCCCTTCAATTACACAATAAATTAAAGGAAATACCAATGATATGGTGGCGGCACAAAGTACAAGAGAGGAGACAGCAGGAAAGGCAGAAATTAAAACATTTCATAGAGGTATGTTAACCCAAGAGGAGGAGGAGGAGGAGGGGGAATTAAGATCAGATTGCACACTGGTACTTACATTCCAAATTATAGGTTGGAACATAAAAGAATTTAAAATAGACATCAGTCTTTAAGAATGGGTTGTGGATGTTAAGGAAGGTATTTCCTCCCTTTCTTATCTGCTTTCACAGATAGACATATATTGGGTCCAATTATTTTCCTAAGTATAAAAGGTATACTTAGCTCAAACTTCAGGGCTATAATTAAAATAGAGATTGCAATCAGTATATTTCTCAAAGGTAGAAGAGGTGCAGACAGGTAGATGTCAATTTCCTTTCTAACCTTCTAGCATAGTTGCTTTGATTTTCCATGGGATAGATAGCAAATGAATTCATGCCACCCATTCTATGGTTTTTCAGCCTTTATTATTTGGGAACCAAATTTGTTATTATACAGTTTGCTTCCCAAGTTTTTATAGCTTTCATTTTCTCTAGACTTAAAATAATTTATTAAATATATTATATTGACATAGAACTTAATATTATTATTAATATCAGTAATGAATCAATATCATTAAAATTATTTTTAAAAAGTAAAAATTACCAATAATAAAAATATTAATAAAAATTAGCATAGATAGAATCAACTTCAGGGGATGAAATGCAAATCACCACTTGGAAAAGAAAAGAATTACTGTTGCTAACTGCGAAGATATGCTAATATAAAATACCCTGACTACCAAATTCTCTGCCTCTTGGAAGCTCTTGCTCATTTCAAGGTCTTCTCCCATAAGACCTTTCCTGATTCATTCAGTTGTCCTTTTGTTTTCATTGATTTTTTAAAATGTATTTTCGATTAAATTGTCTGTGTATATGTGCATTTCTCCAAGTTGAACATAAACTGCTTGAGGTCAGACATGACTGCCATGTCTGGCTTTGTATATCCAGCACTCAGGAAACAGTATTGTTGAATAGTTGAATCTATCTTAAAAATGAGAGATGTGAAAGTTTCTTGGGTATGTCTTTTGCTTCTTTGTTTTGCTCTTTTAGCTAATAGGACTCTGACCAATGTCGCTGGTCTCCATCAACCTGGTTGCTGAACCAAAAAGTTATACAATTAATCAGTTGGAAGATATGAAGATAGGTCACCTCCTTCTCTTATTGTGATAGTCAATCATGGGACTTGTCTACAACACAATCACACTGACTCTTTAAATCTAATATAACCCAGAAAACATCTCCTACTTCTACTGTATAAGATCCCGTTTCGGAGTCAGTTACAGATTCCTTAAAGCAGTAATTCACTTTAGATATACCTTCCAAACTTCTCCTTTACTACCAAGGATACTGTTTTACTTCTTACTGCCTGGGTTCTCAAAACATCAGTACTATTTTTGAATTCACATTTATTAGACTTACACACACACACACACACACACACACACACACACACACACACACATCCAAATATACAATAATTTGCCAGATATTATTGATTCTATCTCCATATCTTTCAAGTATATTGCCTTCTCTCTGTGTACACATCAATCCCCATAGTTCAAGTTCTTATTGCTTCTTTCCTGGAATATTGCAATAACTTTCTCATTATTCTCTCTGCCTCAGATCTCTACCTATTTAATTGATCCTCCATATGCTGGCAAAATGATTTTCCCAATGCTCATATTTTACCATGTCACTACCCTGCTCAACAAAATGTAGTGTGTCCCCTTTTTATTCTTCATGTGCAGCTTATATTGTACATAATTATTAGTATAGTAGCATTTTTATATATTTTACAGATAAGTAAATAGATACATGTTCAGGGTACATGCTCAGAAACATTTTGGTGATGCCTCCATCAGTACCATCAAGAAATCTTAAAGACAATAACTGTAGGAAACCAAGATAATATGCAGCTTGTTATCTGAATGATAATTGGTACCTAGCTTCCCATAGGGAAAATAATTGTCATTGGGCTGATAATTTCCATGCTATTTTATCTTTTCGTTTTTCTACTTGTTAGATCTATGTATGAAACTGTATAAGTACCCTGAGTACAGCATTCCCAATAGCAAAAAAAAAAAGATACTATACAAATTATGTAAATTGTGCTACCAAATTGTTAAATTGAGAAATTGTCTTTATTCTTTTCATGCAAAACTCAAATTTCAGCAGTTTTACCTAGTGGTAGACACTCTGACAGGCCATGTTGAGTATCTAAATTTCTTTGTACAAAGGATTTCCTTCTAAAGATTGAAAAAGCAGATTAAATAGACTTAGGTTTTAAATTTGGATTCTAATAAAATCAAAGCTTTAGGTTGGAAATCACTAAAGTTATTATGTGTTTTATAATTAAAATGAATTCCCTTTGGGTCAAAAAAACAAGGTTTCACTGAAGACATTTCTGGCTCACATTGGCTACTTTCCACCCAAAATTTTAGTGAAGGTCAATTATAAAAATGAAATACCAAGAAGCAAAGAAAAATGATTCTCAATCAGAAAAGTAAATGGATATTTCTGGACTCTGCAGACATAGATCTAGTCCAATAGAGAATAAAGTGAGGTCAACTCTTCCTTTCATGCCAAGAAATACAAGTTTTTCACATAGAAAAAGATAAGAGATTGCTTTATCCACTTTTAAATTTTATTCCTTCAACAAAAGAGTGAGATGAATAATCAGATTATCCCAGAACTATTTTTACAAGTAATAATGGTTGAGAATAAACCCAAAGCCTAGAACTAACAACAGAATTATCCTGCCCCAAACAAACCATATTTTGGCTATGCTACCAGCTCCAAGTATAGGTGGACCAATCCCAGACATGGAAACTGAACTTTTGTACTGAAAAGAGGAAAGCATAGGGAAGGCATCTTTCCCTTATGAAAATAAAAAGGAAAATCTTTTAGGGAAGACAGTTTAATCACACACGAAATTCAAAGAAAAATTTTCTTGTGAATTTCTCAGGATCATTTGCCAAAATAAAACTACCTTCTGGGCTTCATTATGCCAGAAATTAGAGCTGTAATACAAAATAGACCTATAGCTTCATTGAAATAGGGAGTACCCAGCTTAGGAAATGAGACTGCCTTGGAATGTGGCACCTTCTCTGCAATTTATAGTCTCAGAAGTGCCTAAAGCAGAAGTGTCATACCTGGAACTATTTGCTAATATAGCCTGACAGTTGAAAATGCAATTGAGAAAATTTTAACAAAACAAATAAAAATATAATAGAACATAATAATGTGATTTATGTGCTTTTCTCAATTAATATGTGGCCTTCAGGGATTATTAAGTGTAGTTTTGCTTCTGTTAGTCTGATATCACTGACTTAGATGACTGAGAGATTGTGACCCAGGCAGTCACACAATCAATGTCAGAAACAATAGATGAAGCCACACCTGATTGAGCCTTAGACCATTTCTCAATCCATTATGCTAGGCTTCTGTGTGCTAAATAGAAGGCTTACAGACAACATTTTGAAAAGAAGAATGGGGAATGGATACCAATGTGTTGACTTTAGCATTTGTGAAGGCTTGATCTCATAATAACAAAATCACCACCACCACTCCACCCCACTCATGATCCTCTTGCTTATGTTCTCTTTTTTCCAATTTGCACAATGTGTTTTTGGGTTCCAATTTTTCCTTTCCATTTTGATTAATGACCTTATTGTTTATTCAGGCTCCCTACTTAGCCTTGCCACATTATCTGTCATAGAGTTTCATGTCATTTTTCTATGCACATTATTTCTTCTCCATCTTATTAAGCAATACATACCACTAGTGCATTCTCTGGAATGATTCATTCAAAACCTGCTCATGCTGGAAGGTTGGTTTCTCACAGGACAGCCATTTTTTCCTTTCAAAATTATAAGAGTTTTGAGAATACAAAGTTTTCTAGTGATATAACTAAAAAAACTCTTATTTGTGAGCTTCTTCCAATAATTATCAGTATACAAAAATTAGTCAGGCAGATTTAATTGACTTTTAGAATGGTGTTAAAAAATAAACCTACTGAAATCTTAGAGTAAGAAGAGTTGGTACTGAACAGCCTCCCAGTTGGGAGCAAAACCTTTTACAAATGCTTAGAGTCCAAGGAAAAGTGGGATCAAGCTTAGAGCTTTGCCATTTGAAGCACCAAAGTGAGTGATTCATGGTTACTGGAAATTTTGTTCCTACACAGTGTCCTTTGAAAATTTTCCTTTGGCAGGGGAATAGCTTTCTGTTAGTTCCTTGTAGCCACTTGAATAGTGATTTCTGATCTAACTGTTTTATAACAGACCCCCAGAACACAACAGAGAATATAATAATTAAGTTTGATTGATTAGTTGATTAATTAGCTAGAGATATGCTCACCTGGTAAAGGAGGCAGTGCTAGGTTATATTGTAGTTACTATTCTTGCTAAAATGTTTGGGCATACAAACTTGTTTATTCATTTGCTTATTTTCCATACTTTATGGAATTATTGATAGTGCACATGCAAAACATTACAAAATCACATTTCAGTTGACAAAGCCAAACTTCATTAGTAGAAACAAAGCATTTGGGTTTTAATGATAATTAAAAAATTACTCAATTCTACTTATAGAAGTTTAGTTGAATATAAAAGTTGTTTTTTTGGTGGTATTGATAGCTATCTTTCAAATTAATCCCTAAAATTAATTTCCTTTTAATAACTGCATTTTTTAAATTATATTGACTTTTTGCTATTATTCACACACAGTACTACACTGCATAAAACATTTATGCAGAACTACCAGAATGTATACTGAAATGTTTTAGCATCAGGGGCAGCTAAGTGGGATAGTGAATAGAGTGGCAGACCTGGAGTCAAGAAGACCTGAATTCAAATTCAGAAATTAATTAGCTGTGTGATCCTGGGCAAGTCAATTTAATCCTCTTTGTCTTACTTTCCTTTTCTTTAAAATGAGCTGGAGAAAGAAACAATAGTATCATTGCCATGAAAACTCTAAATGGAGTCAAAGTTGGATACAACTGAATCAAATGAAAAATAACTATACTTGAGCATTTCTTAAAATAACCAATAGAACAATAAAATTTTAAAAAATCAATGTTGATACTTTGATGGATCTATTATTCCATTCCTCCACTAACACAAATAACTAATTCTCTCTACCTTTTCATTTTGTTCAGCTCTTACCCATATCAAAATCAGCTCCAAAATAAGTTATTTTTAGTAATTTTGTTACCTTTTACAGGACTAAATTATCATTGAAGAAATGCAAGAAATCATTAGCTATTTTGCTCCTGAAAAAGAGTTCCAGTAACTATAATTACCGCCACAGCATTACTAACATATCATGTCTCTGCCATTCTTGTTAACTGTTTTCTAGATTCCTCAACTCTTTTTTCCTATCAGGAGATTTTTTTTTCTATCAGGAGATTTGTTCCTTCTTGCTCCTTTATCACTTGTTTTTCACTTACATGCTTTCCACAGTGCCTTCTACACCCCTCCCCCATTTATCTAATACAGTTTTAACAAGCAAATAATTCCCTACTAAAACCAGGTTCCAGTCACAAGTCTCATCTTGCCAAGTCTCAGTGATTTCTGTGAAGTCATTTGCTTCTGCCTTACGAAATCTAGTTAATATTAATTAATACACTCATTTGTATAAAGATAATCTGAAGACACAGTTGGTTTTTCAAAAAATAATTATCTGTGAATTATATGATTATCACTTCCGTTTTAAATAGTTTAGCAAATAAACCTTTGTCCCTTCCCTTATTAGGTTCACTCTATCCCTGACTAAGAGTTCACCCCTCCTTTATTTTAAAAGTTATGGTACAGAAATGTTAATCCCACTTCCAGACACACTCATCATTATCATTTGTTCATGTCTCAAATCCATTCCTTGTAAGACTTTTGTCTTTAATTGTCAGCAGTAAAGAAAACTTCCCTAAAGTTTCAGTTTCTTTCCAGAATTTCAAAATTCTTACCACTGTTTTCCAGATGCCTTCAAACATTATTATTTCTCTACATTAATTAACACCCTCTAGAATGGATAGCTTTTTTTCAGATTTTTGTCAAATATGGGATATATGTTTTAAGAAAGCCTGTATTGTCATCTTTAAAAAAAATCTGCAATATTTTGCATTATTTTGGAATCTTCCTCTTTCTGATTTCTCCAAAATTAGACTTCAATTGTTTTAAAATTGTGTTGTTTTCAGAAAAAGTCTCTTGAATATGCTTGGTTAGGTCCATCCATCTCTCCCTTCACCTTCTTAAAAACCATTAGCACTTCATTTGGTAGGTCCACTGCTATAACAGATGAAAATAGGCCAGTTTTCAAATGCCAGAAAATGTATTCTGCTTCAGGTTTGTTAAATATTATTTTTCCATTCTGCACGTGTGCATACTCCAAGGATGATGAGACTTAACTGGGTTTTATGCCAAGCTCCATGTCCAATATTGTTTCATCTCAAGTGCTTATGCTTATGATCATTCTCTTCAATAATTCTCTTGTGCAAAATTTGATAAATAATTCTGTCTCTTAAAATAGTGTTGATCTTGTTTTCTATGTCTCTACTCTTTGTTCATGAGATTAAAGTTATATTAGAAGAAATAATTTCCGGGTTTATTCAAGATTCTTGATATTAGTTACATTTTTTTCTAAGAAATGATGATAGAAGTTATGCCTTTATTTTTACCCTTTTTTCTATTTTTCAGAACAGTTTATTTGAATTAGTTGGTTCAAGATTATTATGCAGTTCATTATTTTTAAACTTTTCTTCTAATTCACCATTTACTTTGACATTTGATCTAAATAGTTGTTGAACTGTCAAGTGATTCTGATTTGGATTCTGTATCTGAAAAAAGTCATTTCTTTTCCATAATTTATAATCAATTCCATTTTCCATGATGTTATAGGAACCATTTTTCCTAAAATGGTTCTTACCTTATTATCCCATTTATTTTAAAACTTTGATGTTACTGAATAGTGAGATATATAATTACAATTTGAAAAAATATTTTCTGATTCTTCATAGAATTTTTCTTTATTTTTATTATGTATAACAGATGATGGTACATAAGCCACAAGTATTTCCATGTTGGTGGACTGTTTCATGAGAATCATGATAGGCCTATTTATCAAGGTATATCTATCAGAAAGTATATTATGAAATTAATTGCTTTTTTATATTCGGGGATATGGTAAAATCAATCCAATTTGTTCTTTTGCAACTAAATTTGTCTTTTATTTTTAACAAAGCAATGGAATTAAGTGACTTGCCTAAGACCACACAGCTAGGTAATTATTAAAAGTCTGAGGCCAGATTTCAATTCAGGTCCTCTTGACTCCAGGGCCCAGTGCTCTATCCAATGTTCCACCTAGTTGCCCCAATCATTTCAATAAAACTCTAAGGGCAGCTAGGTGGCGTAGTGGATAAAGCACTGGCCTTGGAGTCAGGAGTACCTGGGTTCAAATCTGGTCTCAGACACTTAATAATTACCTAGCTGTGTGGCCTTGGGCAAGCCACTTAACCCCATTTACCTTGCAAAAACCTAAAAAGAAAAATCTATAGACAATATTGTTTGGCAGAAAAATTTTTACACAAAAAAAAGATTGTAAATATGAATGTAGTTAATATCTCCCAATAGTGTAGCAATTCAGTTATTTGACAAAGATTGCATAGTTCCAATTAATGCTTAAATATGTACAAATAATCTGAGAAGCAATTAATTCATATTACTCTTGAGTCCCCTTCTCTTTGTAATTACTACTGGAGGAAGAAAAGGTCTCAAAGAATTGAACATTATTTTGTGTTTTTTGTCTTTTCATAGATTACAGCTGATCAGAAAATTCATCAGTTTATAGCCAACATTCTGGTTATAGCCTTTCCATTCTTAGCTGGGTTTGTCTTGTAATAGCAAATGATCTTTTGCCAGATCTACATTTAAGCTGGTAAGAGATGCTGACACTTTTGATTTGGTGCTAAAATCTTTGAGAATCCACAGGTACCTCTTTATCCCAATAAAGAATTGTTGCCAATCAATTATTTGAAATTAAGCCATTTAAATCATATTATCATATCAAATATTAAACTATAATATATTTTAAATTTATTCAGTGTAGTCATAGCATTTCTTAATAATATACTTATGTAGGATGGCACATACTTTTAAAAACAATCCACAAAGGTTGGGAGAAGGTGATTAACATTAATAACAAAAATCGAACACCCATGATTCCCCATCCCCACATGAGACTCAGAGTTTCAGAGGAGGAAGATAATTCTTGGTTGGATGGGTTTATATAGTTTGATCCTTAAGGGGAAGATAGGTGACACAGTGGATAGAGCACTGGTCTTGGAGTCAGAAGGACCTGAGTTCAAATGTGACCTCAGACATTTGACACTTACTAGCTGTGTGACCTCAAGCAAGTCACTTAAACCTGATTGCTTCATATCCAAGGCCATTTCCAATTGTTCTGCTTCATATCTGGCCAGTGGACTCAGATAGCTCTGGAGGAGAAAGTGAGGCTGGTGACTTAGCACAGCACCCCTTCACTCAAATTCAATTCATGTATTGTCATGGCATCACCTCCCTAATGTTGTGGTCTTCATAGACCTGCTTCCAAGGAGCAGAATCTAGGTTTTCCTAGGGGATATGGTAGGAGAGGAAGCATGGCCAGAGTACAGGTCATACAATTGGTAAGTTTCAGTTAAAAAATCATTTTCCACATTTAAGAGGTCAGAGAAGAACAATATGCATGATGAAGGAACTTGAGTTCCTACCATTTGTGGATCAGTTGAAAAGCCTAGAAAAGAAAAGATTGGTGGAAACATGAAAACTATCTTGCAATATTGCAAGTGTAATCCAGTGGGATTGGTATAAAATTTGTACTGCTGAGGGCCAGAAGACAGAACCAAGAACAATTAGGTGAACTTGGCAAAGGGTCAAACTTAGATCTGATGTCAGGGGAAAAAAAAGCTTCATATAAATTAGAGTTGACTGGAAGTGAAATTGGCTTTTTTAAGGAGGTGGTGCTTCAAAAAAAGTCTGGATGAATCTTAGTCACATGTGTTGCAAGGGAGATGCTCTGATATAGATTACATTTGATAGTCACTGAGGTTCCTTTGAATTCTGAAATCCCTTGATCATTAAAAAAAAAAGTTCTTCTGAACCTCATGGCACCCGAATCAATAGCTCAATCCCCAAAGCTCACAATTGTCAAAACTACTTGGTACTTTTTCCAATCAAATTTTAATGATAGCTATAGCTGAAGCTGGAGAACACTCAAAGCCTTTAATGGTATACCAATTAGCATTATTTCCAAAATGTCTTATATCTAGTAAATAATAATTTTAATTATTACTTATTTTATTATTATCATTAATTTTTATTATTATCAATTATAATTAATTTTAATTATATCTAGTAAATAATCATTTTTAAAAATACCATAGGGGGTGACTAGGTGGCCCAGTGGATAGAGAACCGGCCTTGGAGTCAGGAGTACCTGAGTTTAAATCTGGTCTCAGACACTTAATAATTACCTAGCTGTGTGGCCTTGGGCAAGCCACTTAACTCCATTTGCCTTGCAAAAAAACCTAATAGATAGACAGACAGACAGATAGATAGATAGATAGATAGATAGATAGATAGATAGAAAGATAGATAAATAAATAACTAGAATATTTCATGCTAAAGAATATTAAAAGGGACAACTTTAAAGCCTTAAGGAATATTGTCAAAGGGTTCTGAATTTTCTGAGACCAGAGGCAATGCAATGTTATAGAAATACCATAGACTTTGCAATCAGAAGACCCAAGTTCACCTCTGCTAATTGAGTGAAATTGGAAAAGATGCTTAATCATCTCTAGTCCTATAGGTATAAGTCTTCTGTACAAATAAAAATTAATAGTTTAAGTAATTTACCTATTATTGTCATTACCTTTAGAGTTACAGACTTTCAATGTCCAATGGCAATATCTTAAAACAGGGTCAATGTTGGGGAAAATGATATAGTACATTTTATACAAAAAGGAATGGAAAATTTTCAGGAAAACTCCTAACCTAATTATGTGTGTGTATAAAGAAAGATATAGATACCTACCTGGGGACTAAGGAAGTAAAATTCAAAAGGGGTGAGAGGGCAGTGAGCAAAAAAGGGATGTCACAATGGTTTCTGCTCCAAGATGGACCAGGTTGGATTTCACAATCAACTCATCAATTATGATCTGCTGTTTGGGGACTCCAGTTCAGCTCACAGTGTTTCTATGAATAATAAACCAAGAAAAACAATATTGAAACATCTGTTTCAACTCCCTAGTGTTACAAACACACACACACACACACACACACACACACACACACACACACAAACACATGCACATACATACACCCACATTTATAATGATACTAAAAACAACATTTGGAAGCCATTCTGTTTGGTTTCCTCAATATATAGCCAGCCACTATAGTTGCTAGGTAGCAAAATGACACAAGATAAGTACTGCTATCAGTCTTTTATCATAACAGTAAATGAGAAAGATAAACTAGAGGTTGATATCTACCAATTAAATAAGACTATTTTTTTTGCTCTAAGTAGTGTTGCAAAAGTTCCCATGGTGAGGCTCATAATTATATAAACAATCTAAAGAAGCAAACCTTTGGGTGCTGTTAAATTTTTAAACAGAAATATCTAATATTCCCAAGTTGTAAAATTCTTCTGGTTGCTAAATCAACATTAAAATAGTTTGGGAACTCTTTTATAAATTAGATCTTTCTACCATGGGTGGCTGAAATGATGCCAGTGGATGCCAGTAAAACTTAAAAGTCAAATTCACCATTAAGTGTTTATACATAGCAAAAGCTATTTCTTGCTATTTGATCTTGTAGTATTGAAGCCACTAATAGAAAGTCACTCTTTAGCCCTAGGAAATCAAAGTTTTTATCTGTACAATAGTCACAAAGTTTTCTATTAATTCCATTTAAAAAAGTATACTCCAATGCAGGATAAACTATATTTTTGGAGGAAAATCCTATTTAATTCCACTTGAAAGCAATGACTATATGCAATAATTGGGTCTAATGTATAAATATAATATATATAATATATGTAGATATACATATATAAATAATAAATCTACTTATGCATGCCTTCATACATATACATATATAGTAATATCAAATGCAAAATAAATAACAGAGTCAAGTTCATGAAATATGTACTCACACCCTACAGGGAGAGGTCTATATTCTAGACATATATTTTGGGACAATAGGAACTAGCCAGGAAGCACTTAGGATTGGTAAAAAGCACATACTATGGTCCCTTGTTAAAGTACATGAGCAGAGGTTAATCCCCTATGTTCCCATCACTGAGGGCCATACCTAATGGAGGAAAAACCAGCCCATCAGCAAAACTCTTCTTTTCCCCTTTTTAAGTATGATGGGACACTGACAGCTCTTCTATCTCTCCCTGCCAACAGATTATGAAGAATATATGCATGGGCAGTGAAAATATGTATTTATTTAGGTAAGTCTAAGACATGTCAACTCTATAGGTACTAATTTGGTTTCTGATTATTTCTCTGAATTCTCAGAAAGATATACTGAGTGACTTATTTAGGAGACTAGGGGACAGCTAGGTACCACAATGGATAGAGTACTGGCCCTGGAGTCAGGAGGACCTGAGTTCAAACCTGGCCTCAGACACTTAATAATTACCTAGCTGTGTGACCTTGGGCAAGTCACTTAATCCCATTGACTCAAATAAATAATATGAAAGCAAATAAACAAATTTAGGAGACCATTCCAGTGAAATTAAGAGAGCCCAGTAGTAGGTATAACCTGTAACTATCCCCTTCAATATGTAACTTTGGTAAGTAGTTGTCTGCAAAGTACAGACCAAGTTGAAAATGAAATACCTATTCAGTAGTCTTACAGGATGTTTGATATCTTAATATTGTATAAACCACCGGTAGAATATAATAAAGGTGGTGGTCCTCTATAGATTGTATGCCTTACTTATATGTCTTAAGCATTTGTTTATAAGCTTCTGTGATTCCTTTGAAGTAGGTTACTATTTTATATTTTAGGTATATGTCATTGCAAATATATGTTTTTTTAACTTTTAACTTAAGCATTTCTTTTTTGGTAGAAGGAAGTAAATAGATTTCCTATAACTGAAGTTTACTTCTGTGTAAATGGAGTAATTGTTCTAGAAGTGACTCTGTTAATCCCTTTTGAGGAGATCCTGGCTATATACCAAACCGAAACTTCAAGAGTTTTTACCCTAAATTTCTACCTCTGCCTACTGGAGTAAGGCTTCCCTAGGATGAAACCTGATTTGTCCTCTGGGCTGTGGTTAACGTTTTTAAAATACTTTGGAGACCTCAAAGCATTCTATAAATCCATTATTATCATTAGTATTACACACCATGCATGCACATGCACACATATATACACACACATGCACACAGGCACACCATTTTTCTAGATTTCCTGTTATTTTAGTAATATGGATTATGACAAAATGGCCAATCATGGCAAATTTCAAAATCATTCCTTATCACTAATGGACTAATGGATGTGTTTTAAGCCTCATTCACTGACCTACCCTCACATCTATTTCATGGAACAATTTTAAAAAAAACCATAAGATGTTGAAAATAATTTTCTTCATCTATGGAACTGTGACAGCTCAAATGGCTTCCAATGTCCCCAACAGTCTTTAAAGCATTCACCCATAAATATTTTATGCTAACTACCTTATATATAGAGAAGAATGTATGTAGAAAATTATGGATTGACCTGCTGAGTCAGCCTGAACCACCAATTGACAATTAGTCTGAAAATAACCCAAGTCACAGACCAGATGCTGCTTGGAGAAATCCTATTTGTAATCAATTATAATCACCAGAAATTCAAAGCTGAAAGTTATCAGTCCTACAATTTCAGCAAAACATTGACAGAGGGTATCTTTATTAATAGAGAAAAATTGAATCTAGTAAGATAGTCTATCTTTAAGTATAGTTGTTGGTATTTTATTATAATAGTCATTTTGATCCTTACCTGTATGACTTAATTGACACAATTCTCAGTGTGGAATTTCTTGAACATTGTTGAGTTTTACAATAGCACAGTAATTTACTTTAGAGATTGGCTTGAAACATTGCAATTTGTCCAGGGACACAGAGCTAATACAGGGTATCTCAAAAGTTTTAGTGCAGTTTGCAGTTTTAATAGCTTAAATTATGAACTAATTTATTCACTACACTTATGAGAATTCTATACCTGACTCTTTTCTTCTTTCTATTCAGTCTCATTCCTGGCTCGAATTTCTTGTGCAAAAGTCTGATTTTCTTAAACCATCTAATCATATTCCAAGACTTCATATAGTATCCTTCACTGGCCTTTAGAAAACTCAAACTATCTTAGCCATTAAGCTCAATATGTTTTAAGGTGCTGAATGGCACTAAGACTTTTGGGATAGCTTGTATTTGTCATAGGTAGTACCTGGTTCTTCCTAAAACCAGCACAAATTAATCCCAACACTATACTATATTAATTTTCATTGCTTCTGATTTTGGATTCAACTAATAGAGATTGGAACTTCTATTGAAATCTATTTATTTGGGTTCACAGTGCAACTAAAAGAATTAACCTTCTTTTTTAATGAATAGGAGCATGACTCAAAGAGCAACAGGAGCCAAGACAGGCCAATTTAGCCAAAAAGAAAGCTTTTAAAAGGTCCAACAAATTCAAGTGATTAAATATTTCAGTCACGTTCATTTTGATTACAAGCATATAGAAATGGCCTAAGTGATGTCAACCTTCACATAACTAATGAACACATAAAGAACAGTCTTCAAGGAAAGACAAGAAAAATGTTTCATTTGCCCCTTTTAATCTATCATTTTAAATTATGTTCTCTTATTGTATCCTGAATTATTCCTCTCTATCCATAGCATTATGCCCTAATTTTCCTGTAGGCAGTTAAATTGTTTAGCCAAGCTCTGCATATTTTCCTGGTAATCTTTCATCATAAATTGATTCATCAGTCTCTTAATCATTTCCATTGCTCTTTTGTACATTCCTTGCAATTTGTCAACATCTGTTAAGGTAGAGGGATGAATCTTCATTCCCTCCCCTCATTCCCCAATCCCAGTTCTCTACCCACAAAGCCCAATACTGCCAAACCAGATGGATATCAAAGTATTTAGGAACCCACTTTATTATCTGCATTTCTGGGCATAACCTGCAAATGTTTAATCAATCCTGAGAGCCTTGCCCCCCCCCCCCCCAGCCCCACAATTGCTTATTGTTCTCTAAATCATTTAAGATTCTCTAGATTACCTGAGTTCAAGGTAAACCTGATGATGATGATGTTTGTCCTTCATTCTCGAAGAAGATCATGACATCAGGGGAAGTGATGCCATGACGAGCATATGAATTGTATTTCACTGGAGGCTGCTGTTCTAAGTCACCAGTCTCACTTTCTCCTCCAGAGTCTTTTGGATCCAGTAGCCAGATGTGAATCAGGAAAACTGGAGATAGCCCTGGATATGAAGCAATAAGGGTTAAGGAATTTGCTCAAGGTCATGCAGTAGTAAATGACAAATATGTGAAGTTGGATTCAAACTCCCAAACATTCTCCTGACTCCAAGGCCAGTGCTTTATCCATTGTACCTCCTAGTTGCCTTAGGTAGATCTAAGAAGCCTCTGAAAGGAGAACACTTGTTCACTGATGCAGCATCTACCTATGAATAAATATTTATGTATTATTTATTTATTATCTCCTCCTTTGTTATCAGCAGCCAATTCTACCACTTACTCTGTTCTTTTTTCTTTTTCCCCCAATTTTCCCAATTTATTTTTCAATTAAATGTTTATTTATACATATTTATATGTTACATAATTTCCTTCCACCCTCCCTTCTTACCCCTCTCCCCTCAGAGATGAAGAGTTTGGTGAACATTGAACATGCACATTTGTGTTTAATATGTTTACAGATTATCATTTTCTGTATGAGAAATTAGGACTAAGGGAAAAGAAAAAACTATGAAATAGGGAGGAAAAACATAAGAGAACTTTTTTTTAAAAAGGGAACAGTGTTCATTCAGATTCTGTAGGAGTTTTATGTTTTGCTTTTTTTTCTTTATTTTTTTTTGTTTTGTTTTTCTTCATCTGGATGTGGATATAATATTGTCCATAAAAGGTTTCGAAAGATTGTCCTAGCTCTCTGAACTTCTAAGAGGAGATTTCATCCATCCAAGTTGATCAACTCACATTTTTGTTAATGTGTACAATGTTCTCTTGGTTCTGTTCCCTTTCATCAGCATCAATTCCTGTAACTCATCCCATGCTTCTCTAGATCTGATCATTCAGGATTTCTTATAAAACAATAATACTTCATAACATTCATATACCATGGACATCTCCTCAATTTCCAATTCTTTGCCACTACAAAAAGAGCTTCTATGATTATTTTGGAAGATGTGGGACTTTTCTCATTGTTTATGATTTCTTCTGGATATGGGCCTAGTATTTGTATTGTTGGGTCAAAGGATATAATCAGTTTTATTACTCTTCAGTATGATTGGATGAGTTCACAACTCCACCAATGGCGCATTAATGTTTCAATCCTCCCACAAACACTCCAATATTGATCATTTTCTCTTTTTTTTTATTTTAGCCAATCTGATAGGTGTCAGGTGGTACCTCATAGTTGTTTTAATTTGCACTTCTCTAATCAGTAATGATTTGGAGTATTTTTTTTTCATATGATCATATATAGCTTTATTTTCTTCATTTGAAAACTGCCTGTTCATATTTTTGACCATTTATTAATTGGGAAATTACTTGTAACCTTATAAATTTGATTCAGTTTTCTATATATTTTAGAAATGAGACTGTTATAAGACCTTTACCCTAGCTGTAAAAATTATTTCCCAGATTTTGTTTCCTTCTAATTTTGGCAATATTGGGTATTTTTAGTGCAAACCCTTTTTAATTTAATATAGTCAAAATCATCCATTTTGCAATTTATAATGTACTCTATTTCTTCTTTGGTCATAAATTTCTCCCCATTTCAAAGATCTGACAGCATATTTCATGATCTGTTAATTGGTTTATGATATTGTCCCTTATGTCTAAACCTCTACCCATCTTGACATTTTGGTATAGGATGTGAAATGTGGATATGTGTCTAATTTTTGCCATACTATTTTCCAGTTTCCTCACAATTTTTGTCAAATAGTGAGTTTTTATCCCAGAAACTGAAGTCTTCTGGTTTGTCAAACAATAGATTAGTAGCTGTTTACTACTGTTTCTTTTGAACCTATCCTAATCCATTTTTCTATTTCTTAACCAGTACCAGGTAGTTTTGATGAATGCTGCTTTATAGTTTAATTTTAGATCTGGTAGAGCAAGGTCATCTTCCTTTACATTTTTTCCCCCTATGAGTTCTCTTGATATTCTTGACCTTTTGTTGCTCCAAATGAATTTTATTACTATTTTTTCTAGCTTGGTAAAATAGTTTGATTGATATGAAACTGAATAGGTCATTTAATTTAGGTAGAATTGTCAATTGTTATTATGTTAGCTCAACTTAACCATGAACAACTGACAATTTTAAAATTGTTTAGATCTGATTTTATTTATGTGAAAAGATATTTTCTCCCAATTCCTCCATTTGTTCTAATTTCTTTATTACTCTAAAGGACATCACCCACTTAATAATCACTCAGATTTATGACATAGGTATACTTCTAAACTCATCACTGTTTCTCAACTGCTACAGTCAATCTTCTTGTCAATCCCAGCCAATTTTAACTTGCAACATCTCTTCAAATACTCCTTCCTCTCCTCTGACCAATACCACCACCTGTAGGCTCTTTATCATTTCATATCTAAACCACTGCCCTCATCATATGACTGGTTTCTTTTCCTCAAGTCTTTCTCCAGTCTTGTCCATTCTCAATAAATCTATCAAATTAATCTTCCTAAAGAACAGATCTGACTACATCATTGCTCTATTCAATAAAATTCAATGACACCCTATCACCTTCAGAATCAAATATAAAATTCTCTGGTATTTAATGCTCTTCACAACCTGGCCTCTGTATTTTTCTTACACATTACTACCTCCTCCCATGTACTTTTATCATCTAGTGTCATTGGTCTCCTAGATATTCTTTGCAGAAGACTTTTCATCTTTAGATCTTTAGCATCTTCATTGGTTACCCCCTTATTTGGAATTTTATATCTCATCATTTCCACCTCCTGGCTTCACCAGTTCCAAGTCCCAAACAAAATCCAATCTTCTACAGAAAGACATTCCTGATTCTCTTTTTAATGGCAGTGTTTTCCCCTCTATTGATTATCCCAAACTTATCTGTAATGGCAGTGTTTTCCCCTCTATTGATTATCCCAAACTTATCTGGTGTAATATATATTATTCATTCAATCTTGTTTGCATGCTGTCTCTTCCATTAGATCTCCTTGAGAGGAGGGACTCTCTCTTTTGCCTCTTTTTTATACCTATAACAAATACTTAAAACATATATTTAGGGGTGGCTAGGTGGCATAGTGGATAAAGCACAGGCCTTGGAGTCAGGAGTACCTGGGTTCAAATCCGGTCTCAGACACTTAATAATTACCTAGCTGTGTGGCCTTGGGCAAGCCACTTAACCCCATTTGCCTTGCAAAACCTAAAAAAAAAACAAACCCATATATTTATTGACTACCTAGTTGTTTGATTCACTGGTTACATCCAACAATTTGATTCAAGTTACTACTTACAATCTACCTGTTGATGTGAGATGAGAGTATCTTTCTCATTTGCTAAGCCATGAAATTCCATCGTATATGCTCCTTAAATCATATTGGAAAGATGACTCCAATGCTGCAAATCAAGAGTTGGTCTTAAGTCTTTGTTTTGATATTTTTCTGTTGTCTTTTTGTACCTGAATATAATTATTAGGCAAGAAATGTATTTTTTGCATCAGCTCAACTTGTAGACAGATTGCTGATAATCATGCCTTTCTAATCCCTTTGTCTCAAATATAGTGAATCTTAGAAATGACTTGCTGATTTTGGTGTTTCTACATTCATTTAAAGGAAACATCATGTATTTCATATAATGTTATCCTACAGCATGAGCACTTAACCTATAATCATATCACTTTTTTTTTTACAAAGTTGTTTCTGTTTGGGATTTTATCACAAATCTATGTGACAATTTCTACTTTAAATATTATTAAGGGGGGGCAGCTAGGTAGAGCAGTGGATAGAGCACTGATCCTGGAGTCAGGAGGACCTGAGTTGAAATCTGAGCTCAAATATTTAATAACTACCTAGCTGTGTGACCTTGGGCAAGTCACTTAACCCCATTTTCTTAAATAAATGACAATTGAAAAAAGAATTATTAAGAATTTTGATTTTCTGTAAAGTACCTTCTTTTTTGTTTTATTGATGTTCTTTTTTGCAAAGGGTAATTGCTTCCCAATGATTTATCGTTTCTCAACAGAATCCATTCATCTAATGAAATATATTAAGCAATGTATATATATATATTCACTAAACAAGACTTACAATGTTTATTGAACTACTCAACTATATTCCACTACCTCTGCAGAGAAGAGGGATAAGCTTCCACTGAAGTTAGGATTGCTCTGCTTATCTCACTTTGCTTACTTCACAATTCATACAAGTCTTTCTAATTTTTAACTACACATATTGATATTTCATAGCTATTGTTTCATTACATTTTTTCAATATTTGTTCAGTCAATTCCTAATCAACTACCACCAACTTTGCTTCTAGTTCATTGATACTTCCAAAGTGCTTCTGTAAACATTATATATTTGTATTTATTTATTTGAAACCCTCTCTTCTTTCCCTGTCTAAAAAAACTTTTTACAACAAAGATTAAAAAGAAAAAAATAGTTCAACAAAAATAATTTATTGATTATATATCTAAGAATATGTATAATATTCCATACTTAGAGTATCCCACTTCTAAATTGAAAGGGGAAAAAAACAGTTTCTCAACTCTTCTTCAGAGCCACATTTGGTCATTATAATCACATAGTATATTTTCACTGTACTATACTTTCCACCTACATAGCATATTATTGTTGTTCAGTGGAGTCCATTCTTGATAACGACATATTGGGATTTTCTTGGAAAAAAGATATTGGAGGGTTTACCATTCCCTTTTCCAATGGATAAAGTAAAAGAGATTAAGTGACTTGCCCAAGATCACAGAGCTAGTGACATATCACATTTCGATTTAGGTCCTCCTGACTCCAGGGCCAGAATTCAGTTCACTGATCTAGCTAGACGCCTCCTCTATGTCATAGTCACTATGTACCTTGTTTTACTGGCTCTCTGCTTCAATTCATATATAATACTTTGTTATCTCTCTCCAAATTCTTCATATTTGTGATTCATTATGGAACAGTAATATTCCATCACATTTAAGCATCATAATTTGTTGTCATTACATAAATAATGAGCACCTGGGCATCTCCCTAGTTCCCTCTCTTTTTTTTTTTTTAGTTTTTTTTTTGCTTGAGTCAAGTAGGTGAGCCAATGAACAGAGTTAGACCGAGTCTAGTTTGAATTCAAATAAAGCCTCAGATACTTACTACTCAGACACTTAGCCAACACAATCTGTCCATCTCAGTTTTTCAGTTGTGAAATTGGGGCAATAATAGTACCCATCTTACACAGTTATTGACTCATATAAGATATCTTTAAGTAATTAGCAGAATAACTGGTACATAGTAAGTAATAAATGATTGCTTTCTTTCTTCCATCCCTCATTATAGAAAAGTGCTGCCACTAATAATCCATATCTTGTACCCCTTTGAGGCATCTATCATATAGTCATATTACTGGACTTTTCAAGTAAAATTCCAAACTGATTTTCTAAATTTATTGACACAATTGACAACCCCACAAAACATACATTAATGCAATGTTTTCTCATGGCCCCTACAACACTTAACATTTTTTATCTTTAAATGAACTTCTTGCTAAGGAAAAAAATACATATGTGAGTTAATTATTACCATCTATGAAACTAATTATCCTCACACTAAAAATGCCATAAATAGCAACCATACTTTTCTTCTATAACTCTAGAATAGTGTTGAAGGTGTCCTGGTACTTGTCATCTTCTCACAGGGGATCTTGTAAAATGAAATAAAAATAATTTTGCCAACGGGAACATAGTGCTATCAGAAGGTTAAGGAAATTTCCCAAAGACAGTTGGAGGATGAAAGTCAGCCAAACTAAAAATATCTTTTCTCTCCCCATCTAGTTTTCTTCCCACTAGACACCTCTGAAAAAAAAACTGCCATCACAACATTTCAGCATCTTTTTGAAAATAATATATAGAAATTTGTTTTAACATATATGGTATAAGCTACTGTTCCTTAAATAGGGATTTTCTTGTAGGAGAACCATCTGAGAATTTGCAATTATGTTTTTGATAATGGCTAGCATCATAAGTGTATTCCAGCAATGCTATGAAATTTGCAGTCAATCTCATAACTAGTTCCCAATATGAGAAACTTTATATGTTGCTCCTAGGGCCACTGGCAAATTTTCAATAGAGAGTAAGAACTTAGATTTACTTTTTCTTATTCTTTAAAAACCAATGTTTCACTGATTTTTAGTAACAAAACTTTTGTCAGATTTACTGTGGCCAGTACACTTAAGTGCTAAGTTGATATCAAATTTCTAAACTGTCCAACAGAGAAATTCCCCAAAATTCAAGAGAAATTGCCAAAAATAAAATCTAGGCCCTTTTCCCTCAGATATGAATACTACAAGGGCAAAAGTGTAAAAGTTTCTCTACTATAGCCATGACCAGAAGTTATAACTCAGTGTGAGATTTCCCACCTCCTCTTTAGTCCCATCAAATGTACCAAATTCAAAATTAGGTACAAAGCATAAATAGCCATGTATTTTTAATAAAAAGTGAACTTTGAAAATATACATATCACTTAAATTAATATTTTGTAATTTGAAAACCAAATAAGTCACATTTTTTTAAAAAAAGTCATTACTAATGCATGTGTACACAGAAGTCATACTCTGGACCTAAGACAAATGTCGTTCCTCAGCTGAACCTTGCAAACCAACTAATGTGCTACAAATGAATGTATTCCCAGTCAGTCGCAGGTGTCCAATATATAGACAATATCAGATGTGGTTTTTGAAGGGTGATGACAGCCCTGTTACTGTAATATATTTGTTGTCATTTATGCATCTGTTTTTCATATAGTTTTGCTTGTGTTGTATTTTGGAAATTTTCAGAAGTAAAGTTCATATGGAGGGGAAATTGACAAGATTTAAGGAGGTGAAAATCTATAGTCTTTTATAAAAATAATTTTCAAAGTTCCTGTTTATCTCCCTTTCCATATTTCCATATACATATTTATATTCCAAATAATTAAAATAAAAGAAAATTACTTCTAAATTTGTCATTTATTCCAGATAATCTTTTTAAATATCCCTTAAAGTTAGAAATCCTTTATTCTTTTATAAAATTATTTATTCATATGTGTGTGTGTACAATTTTTTTATATGTGTTGTAAGAAGAAGTTGACATACAGAATAAAGAACTGGCCATAGAATCAGGAAGACATGAATTCTAATTACTTCTGAGATACAGACTGTGTTGTGTTACACAACTCACTTAATTTTTCAGTTTCTCAGGCTAGTCTATAAAGGCATGAAATGAGAGTTGGTGCCAATTTGTCTTGATAAATGGGATCTGTCCAGTCATATGTGCATATATGGAGAGGTGTATGAGTGTATGCATGTATGTATATATACATACATACATATGTAAATATGTATGCTTATATGTATATGCACGTGTCTATAGACATAGGCATAGGTAATTCAGAGATATTAGTACTTTATAAGACATAAACTGAAATAGTTACTGGTCAATCCTAAGAAAACATATGACTTCTCTCCATGCAGTAAATGTCTCAAAACCAGAAAATCACATACTTATCCTGAAAAAAAAGGATGCTTTAATAGGATTGAAGTCAAGTAAAAAAAAAAAGATAATTTGCCTTTTTGTCCAAATCACAAATCTCTTCTCTAAATATCCTTTATTTCTCTAAGGACTACTGCTTTTTCCTTCCCATCAAATCTGTCTCTATGCATGTGTTGGTATGCCAAGAATGATGTCATGCACTTATCATATCTCACAATTATACTTTTGAAGAAGATAAGTTAATCTTTTATAATCCACTGTACAGAGGCTGCTCAAGTAGAATATAATTTTCAAAAATAAACTCCAAATGATAAATTATTTCAGTTAAGTGGAGGTCTTATATTTCTATAGTTAATCCTTCCATTCGCCAGAAAGTATGATATGGCAAAAATATGATTATAAGATATAATTCACAAGGAGACTACAGTGCTGAGTATAGTCATAGATATTTCTAATACTTAATCTTCATACCACTCCTGAAAATAAGTAGGTATTGTAATATGAGTTTGAGTGACTCAATCTAAATTAGAGTGTTGACATCAGACTTTAACCTTTCTAGCTTCTAGTCCTACACATTGTCTAGTATGTCAGACCCTACTCTAAATTACACAATAATTTCAATAATTTTTCTCTTCCCAGTTGTTTTTTTTCTTTGTTTTTGGTCAAAAAACTGAAAAAAAAGACTATCATTTTCTATTTTTAATACAATGCTTTGGGGAATTGTTAAAATTGCTCACAAAATATCCTCTTTTTTGACACCCCGAAGCTCTTTTTAACCTGATCTCTTCCTATATTTCAAGTCTTCTTTCACTTTCCTCCCTTCCATGTATCCTATGATGCAGCTCTACTAGTCTACTTTCATTTCTCATATAGGACATGCCATCTCTCAATGCTTTATCTTGGTACTAGCTGTAATCAGTGCCTAAAATATTCTTTCTTACTTGTGCCTCCTAATTTTCACCAGCATCCTTAAGTCACAGTTCAAGAAAGTCTTTCCTGGTTCCATCACTGTAGAATCTCCTGGTTCCATGCTCCAGTATCTCTTTCTTTCTTTTTTTAAATTTTTATTAAAGATATTATTTGAGTTTTACAATTTTCCCCCAATCTTGCTTCCCTCCCCCCACCCCAACCTCACAGAAAGCACTCCGTCAGTCTTTACTTTGTTTCCATGTTGTACCTTGATCCAAATTGGGTGTGATGAGAGAGAAATCATATCCTTAAAGAGAACAGAATTCTCAGAGGTAACAAGATCAGACAATAAGACATCTGGATTTTTTTTTCCGAATTAAAGGGAATAGTCCTTGTACTTTTTTCAAACTCCACAGCTCCTTATGTGGATACAGATGACACTCTCCTTTGCAGACAGCCTAAAATTGTTCCCAATTGTTGCGCTGATGGAATGAGCAAGTCCTTCAAGGTTGGACATCACTCCCATGTTGCTGTTAGGGTGTACAGTGTTTTTCTGGTTCTGCTCATCTCATTCAGCATCAGTTCATGCAAATCCCTCCAGGTTTCCCTGAAATCCCGTCCCTCTTGGTTTCTAATAGAACAGTAGTGTTCCATGACATACATATACCACAGTTTGCTAAACCATTCCCCAATTGAAGGACATTTACTGGATTTCCAATTCTTTGCCACCACAAACAGGGCTGCTATAAATATTTTTGTACAAGTAATGTTTTTACCCTTTTTCCTCATCTCTTCAGGGCATAGACCCAGTAGTGGTATTGCTCAGTATCTCTTTCAAGAAAACCTCAAATAGGGTCACAAAAATTTGAAATGGAAAACAACTGACCCACAACTCAACATCCACATTAGTACTTCTCACCATTATAGGAGAGTACCAAAACCTTTTTCTGATAAGGGTGTCCTATGGCCAACCCAGTGTTCACCCTCTCAGAAATTAGCCAGAAATTGGCTCTTGAAAAACAAACAAGCTAAACCCAAACTCAAGGTTTTTCAACTTAATATAAGCTGTCTGTTTTTGTGCTTGACTGACACAGCCTCCATCCCTTAGTAAAGCAGTTGGAGGGGAAATTTAGTGGAAGGTCAATACAAGTAAAGCATATAAATAGATGCTATTTCTTAAATATCATCTTAACCCTTTACAGCACAAACACCTTACTGTCTATATTGCAAGAGAAGTAATTGCTAGTCTTAATTGGAACTAAATATTAAATTAAAAAATATAGAAGAACTGAGTGCTGCTATGGTGGGAAATAAATAAAACACAGTTTAGGGCTAAATTATATCTGGTCATGACTATTTAGAAAAGTAGCATGGCCTTAGTAGCTAATATAATGAACTTAGAATAGAAAAATGGGGATTCAACTCTGTGTTCCAAACACATATAATCTTTGGTAATTGATGTAAAGTTTCTCAGTCTTAGTTTCCTCATCTTTAAAATGGGTAAACAGAACACTTACCTCATATAATTACTGAGGTTGAGGGGAGGAGAGATGACAAAATAACATAAGCGAAACACTTTGAAAAGCTTAAATTGCTATATAAACGTTAGCTATTATTTTTTAAAAAACATATGTTAGTCTAGATGTATGATTTCAGGGAGGTAAGGAAATCCTGTCATGGAAACTTTAATATATGTACATGATTTTTTTCTCTGTCATGGTCTATAAGAGTCTAAAGTAAATGAGACACTGATAGGATAAACTGACTGTTCTTAATCATGCACAAACACACACACACAGGTTCAAAATAATTTTGCATTTTTCTTTCTATAAAAGAATGAAAGAATTGCATTCTTTCTTGAAAAACTAGAAGAAAAGCAAAGGATTGTTTTATAAATAATATTATTCTTTGTTTTGTTTTTTACCTTTTAAAGTTCAACAACTTGGAAATTTGGATTGGAGAAGAGTTGACATTCCAGTTTCCCAACATGCATGCAAATGATAGGGAACAATAAGTGTGTTTAGAAATGTTTAGGAAGAGCAGACAGGGACTGGCTGGAAGTGATTTAATGATTTATAAGATTAAAGTGATCTGAAGAGTTTAATAATATGAATTAGGGAATGGAATACAGCAATATTATATTTTATCTTCCTCAGATGTTCTGTCTTGTAGCTGAAGTTCTGTCTTGAGTTTAAGTTATCTTTAGCCCTTCCATTTTTAAATCAGGAAGCCTTGGTTAACAAAGAGTTTTCTTCATATTCTCTTTTGTGTGGGCTCTAAGCTTTAGCAACCCCTTAACTACACATCATTTCCACAACCCAGATTGTTCAAAATCTTAATGGAATCACTGATACAGAATAATCCCTGTACTCATCACATATCTTTACTTCACCTTAATCACTGCAGCAAAATGTAGACAATTCAGATAAATATTTTCTAAACTTGTTTAAAGTGAAATAACTTTGTGACCTTATTCCTATAAACATATCTATTTATGGCTTCCTAATGGATAGAAGGAATTTGAGGGTGACTACATCCAATTAAGCAAAATTGGCTACTGTTAGTAACAAAGAGTATAGGAAATTTTTTTTTTATTTTACACTATTGTCAAGTATATAGAGGAAAATATATCTGTTTGTATATGCACATAAAAATATATAGAGATATAATACAGATATAGAGATATCAGTATATAGGTCAGGTATAGATATATATATACAAAATATAGGTCAGATAGAGATATCTATATACATAATATATGTATGTTGTCCATATATATATAAAGATATCTATATCCATTTGTGTTTGTGTACATATATATCCTTTCCTTTAAATATATATTGCTAAATTTATGTGTACATATTTATCAAATACATTGCATGTATGCATATATGTGTGTTTGTATGTATATATATTATATGTGTGTATGTGTGTGTGTGCACAAATACATATATTTCTCATTTTTAAACCAAAAGGAAAAACCAAAAAAGAAGAAAGAAAGAAAGCCACCATAAGAGTTGCTCTGCTTATCATGACGGGTTGACTCTGAAGGAAGTAGGTTATCAGAAAAGAGCAAGCAGCCTCTTCGGCTGTCATTCACATAGACAGTACACTCATTGTCTTGGCTGGAAGCCACATTTTTACCTTATGCACAAGGTCTGGTTATCTTCAACTTGTCAACAAGCTTACACTGTGAGGGATGCTTAGCACCTGGACACCCAGTGGAGCTCTCTGCAGTATCAAGGCAAAATAGTGATTATCATACATGGCCTAGGTTTAATTGCTCTACTGGGAAAACTCACATCCCTGATAAGGTTTTAGTTATTTTCCCTAAAAAGTCATTAAAGATTCTCTCTTTCTTTAAAGGCAAGCTTCCTTAAAAATGGTCAGCAGATAAGCTTGTGCACTATTTCAAATTATCTGTGGTTCAAAATTATATGAGAAAGGGACTCTTGGCCTTAAATTTATAGCATAAATCTGTAGTTCATTTATAGCAAATGACTAATCTTTTTACAATCTTATGTTCCCTTTTTTTTTGTAACTGTACCCTTTCACATACATTTGGTCACAAACCCAAAAGGTATGTTCTTTATTTCAATTTGGCAGTTGGGGCATCTTCCCTAGTGATTTGGAAAAGACTAATAGACCTGAGGGCTGACAGATGGTTAAAGTTTTCAGACAAATTACTTATTGTAGTTCTCAAAAATACATTATTTAGTTCACTCCCTTAAATGATAAAACCTCATTTATCAATGGTGTGGGAGGGGAAATCACACTAATAAAAAAAGCATCATCACAGGCAATTTTGTCTGTGTGAGTTTGTTCCCCTAAATGAATACCATATAAGCATTCTGGTTTGGACAAGAATTGCCCAGAAACTTTGTCAAACTAAATTCAAGCCTTCACTCATAGGCAAGTAAATCTTTCCATAGGCCATATTCTCTCCATACCTAATTCTTTCTACTCTGATCTTTCAGATTCAATTTTTCCTTTTTTAATTAGGTTCTAATTAAAGATTTATTGATGTCTTCTATTTGGATACTACATACTTCTACAGATAATCTCAACTATATGATAGGTTTCTTGTAACAAAATAAAACTAATAATACAGTGAATTAATCTGAAAGTAGATACATGCCCATTTTTAGTGTGTCTCAATATCTTTTTTTACAGATTAATTTACATAAATCTATATTCTCTCCCCTTTAAGTGCCACCCCATTGAGAAATAATGAGAAATTTTTAAAAATCATTTTCAAAATAAGTATAGTAAAGTCAAGTCAAGTAAAAAGTAAAAGTAAAAAAGTCAAGTAAAAAGTAAAGTCAAGTAAAAAGAAAAAAAATCCCTTTTCTGTATTAAAAAATATGCCTCAGGGCGGCTAGGTGGTGCAGTGGATAGAGCACTGGCCCTGGAGTCAGGAGTACCTGAGTTCAAATCCGGCCTCAGACACTTAATAATTACCTAGCTGCATGGTCTTGGGCAAGCCACTTAACCCCATTGCCTTGCAAAAACTAAAAAAAGAAAAAAGAAAAAAATATGCCTCATCTTGCACCTTGAATCAATCATCCTTTTCTCAAGAGGAGGATAGTATGTTTTGTCATTGGTTCTCTGAATTCATGAAAGGTTGATATAGTGATCATAGTTTTAAAGTCTTCATACATATCTTTAAAGGATTGTTATATATATATATGTATATATATATATATTTGCTATGATTTTGTTCATTTTATTTTTCATTGGTTTATAAGATTTAATTTAATATTGATGCTGCTTTTTAAAATGTTCTTCTAGCTCTGCTTAGTTTACATTGCATCAGCATATGTCTTTCTATGTCTCCTTGAAATTATTTATATCCTGTTTTATAGCACAATGATACACATTCACATGTTATAGTTTATTCATTCATTCATCAATTGATTATCATCTGTTTCAATTGTTAATTTTTTTGGCACCATAAAAAAAAGTTGCTTTAAATATTTTGAAACACATAAGAGTTTATCCTACTTCATTGATCTCTTGGTTATTTGATGATTGCTTTAGGTTGGGGTGTGGAATGGGCAGGAATCCCTAGGAAGCTAGAAGTATTTCTGCTGTACAGTACAGTGGCTCTATAATTATAACATGAAGACACACAACTCTGACTTAGCCAACACTTGTATTCCTAATTTGCTTCTTTTTATTCTTTTTGACCCAAAGATCTCATGCTATTCTGCAATTATGGCCTAAGAATACTTCACAGTTGGAGCTGATCACAACCTAGGCAATAAAGTCTGGTTTCACTGAAGGCATAATGATGAACTACACCACATAGTTAAAACAAAGATTTATTCTTGTCTGTTTGCTGGTACTCCAGGAAAATTCTCCTAAGTTTCTGGAAAGTGAATGTGGAGATGGACAAGAGGTGAATGAGTCCAAATTCTCAAATGAAAGTATCTGGTTTAAAACAGCAAAAAAGAAGGGAAAGTGAGCAAGAATGTGCCTACAATGTGCTAGTGACTGTGCCAAGCAGCTTATTCTTTCAATTGATTTGAAAAATAATACAATGAGGTAGATTTTATCATCCCTAAAGATGGTGCAGGGACTCTCCAAGTTCCCAAACTAATCTAAATATCTTTAAACAATCAGTCTAATCAAATTCTAGAATGGCAAAACCCACAAAAAGACTAAGTAAAACAATTATCCAGTCCAAGATAACTTGATAGATTGACAGAAAGGGGTCTGTTGTGCCCAGGTGAGTGGAGCACAGTGCAGCATGGCCTGTGCTATTTTAGAGCAGTCTCCATAACTCAGATACAGGGGGAAGGGACTGGGTCAGCAGCTGCAGGAGTGGTTTCCAGATCTCTCAGCCCAGAGATTACCAAGGTCAACTTGAAAACTCACCAGAAAGGGGTGGCTAGGTGGCACAGTGGATAGAGCACCAGCCCTGGAGTCAGGAGTACTTGAGGTCAAATCCGGCCTCAGACACTTAATAATTACCTAGCTGTGTGGCTTTCCTAGAGGAAAGTAGGAGAGCAAGAGGATAAGAGAAGGGGGAGGAGGTGATAGAAGGAAGGGAAGATTGTGAAAGAGCATATTCAAAAGCAAAATACTTTTGAGGAATGACAGGATGAAAGGAGAAGGGGTGGGGGAATATGAAAGAGGTAAATAAATTTAGCAATTGTAACTGTGGGAAAAATATTGAAACAAGTTTCTATGATAAAAACCTCATTTCTCAAACATAGAGAGCTGAGTCAAATTTCTAAAAATCAGAGCTGTTCCCCAATTGATGATCAAAAGATATGAACAGTTTTCAGATGAGGTTGACAATTCTATCTATGATCATATTAAAAATGTTCTAACTCACTATTTATTGTAGAAATGTAAATTATAACAATTTTGAGATATTACCATATATCTATTGACGAATAAGCCAGAAAGAAAAAAAATGACAAATGTTGGAAGGTATGTAGGGAAAAATCAGACATCAATGCACAATTGGAGGAGTTGTGAAATGATTCAACAATTTGGTAGAGCAATTTGGAACTATGCACAAAGGGCTATGAAGCCATGCCTACCCTTTGACCTAGCAATATTAATACCAGGTCTTTATTCCTGAAGAGATGTAAAGCAGGAAGGAAAAGGACTTAGAAGCATAAAGATATTTATAGCAACCCTTATTCCGGGGGCAAGGAATTGGAAATTGAGGGGATGCCTATCAGTTTGAGGAATGGTTTAACAAATTGTGGATTTGTGATTATGATGGAATGATATTCTGCTATAAGAAACAATGAGCACCGGACAGCAAGATGACAAAATGAATAGAGCACTGGACCTGGAGTTAGGATGACCTGAGTTCAAATCTAGTCTCAGACATTTAATACTTACCTAGCTGTGTGACCATGGGCAAGTCACTTAACCCCATTGCCCTACAAAAGCAAAACCAAACAAAACAAAAAAGAAACGATGAGCAGGATGCTATCAGGAAAACCCTGAAAAAGTTGCTTGAGCAGATGCAAGGGGAAAGGTACTATATATACAAAGTAACGCATTATTGTAAGATGATCAGTTGTGAATGACTTATCTTTTCTCAGAAATGTTGTGACTCAAGACAACTCTGAATTACTTATGATTAAGAATACCTTCCATCCCCAAAGACATCTGAATATAGATTGAAGCATACTTTTTTTTTAACTTTGTTTTTCTTGAGGTTTCTTTTTGGGGGCGAGGGGGACTATGTTTGCTTCCACAACAAGACTACTATGGAAATATTTTGCACAACTACACATTTTTAACTTATATCAAATAATTTGTTTTCTCAATGAGGGTGAGTGGGATGGGAAGAAGGGAGAGAATTCAGGACTCAAAATTTTTAAAATGAAAGTTAATGCTTGTTTTCACAAAAATAATATTTTTTGATCTGCATTTAAAGTTAAAAAAATTGAGTCAGCTCTAGGTTAAGTGAATTGCCTCAAGTTACTCAACTAGTAAATGTCTAGGACTCAGATCTTATTAACTTCACCTCCATCACTTTTTCCCATTATACTACCTATATGCCATAAACAAGAGAAAAATCAGTGGAAAAAGAGCATAGAATAGATATTAGAGTACTAAAGATAGAGTTGGTCAAGTAAAGAGGTCTGAGCTCATATTTGCCACAAACAAGTCCTACTTGTAAGCAGGACTTTACATCCCCTGGACCAAGCTCAAAGCTCACTCCTTTTGAGATTTGAGTAGTTTCAATCTTCTCTCCAGTTCCTCTGGCACAATTTGACCTCAGCAATAGCTTGATCTGTGCCATCATTCAAATATCATATATTGGCCCTGATACAGGAGGGGAAATCACACTCAAAGGCCAAGGATTCCTGCAGCATCCCAACCATCACCATAAGTCCTGTTTCCTATCAGATCAGACCATGGGGCAGAATTATGGAAAAGGCAAGTGAGAAGATGCCTTTGCATAACATATCCCTCACTATAATAAATACCATGTGCAAGTCATGCCACCATTAACTTGCTTCAGAAATCAAAGGACAACTATTATTATCATAGCCCATAAAGCAGGTCAAAGCCTCCCATTGGCCAGTAGATTCCCAAGGCAGAGTCTCAGGATTATGTAGAGCTCCAAGTGTGGATAAAATTTCCATTCTTAAGCAATCCCTCAATAACTGGTCATCACCAAAAACTGGAGGCTCTCCCAAAGGGGAGGAAACAAATGCAGCTGAAGACTTCAGAAGAGATTTGGAGGTTTGTCTATGGCTTTATAGGCAATTTTAAGTCAGCCAGCAATACATGAAGCAGGGTTTTTCTACTTTGAAAAGTCTGCAGAACAGTGTAATGACATCACTGATATTGGATGGAGTTTTGTAAAGGAAAAGTCTCTCTAAAAAAAAAGTCTTAAAATTATTTCATCTTGTTTTTGAATAAATAAAACTGCAAATGTCAAAATGATTCATTTTAAAAACCTTAACATTCCTGCTATTTCTCATAGCTTGTTTACATCCCAATTGCCAAAACAGAACATTAACATAAAACAATTCTGTATTCACATGTCAATTCTTATACATTTCTTTTTTTAAAAATACTTTTTCACAGTTGATTCTTCTTGGTCTTTTGCTGGTTACATTATTATTTTTCCTCTACACGTGCCAAAATATTTATTTACTAGAATTTCAGGAGTACTAATTTCTAAAAGGAATCTTCTGTTTCCACAGTGTTTTTAAAAAGGATGACAATGTTTCACATGCAATCTTTGCTATTCTACTTTGTATATGAAAATATTTTTTGGTATTCTTTAATTTCCAAATAAAATAATGGATGAATTTGTTATTAGACTATGTTTAGAGGCAGAATATGACTAAATTTCTTCATAATCATTCAGATAAATATTTATTAGATACAAAATATTTATTAATTGCTTAGGATATGGTAAGCATTAAGGAAAAAAAGAAAGAAAAAAACTTGCAGTCCTTGCCTTCAAGGAGTTTATATTCTACTGAACTCATATTGCAATTATTTTGTCATTATAAAATCACCTCTACAGGTTAGTTTGAGAACAATTTTAATTCATTATTTTATGATTAACAAGGCTTCCTAATGTCATACTAGATAGCCTATTAGGGATATTATCAAAATAATTTGTTTAATTTTGCCTGAATTCATATATAATCCCACTTTATTTTACAGTGTAAAAACTAGCCACTGTATACTCTACAAACCATATTCAAAACTTGGAGCTTCATTTACATTACATGGTTCTTATCACCTCATTTTTTGAGCAACGAAGGGTACTTCTGACCCTGCTCTAAGAAAAAGACATTTAAATAAGTGATGAATGGCTTTTCATCTGCCCACTTCTTAGCAATTCCCACTTGGCAAATTATCCATATTTTAAATGTGAGGCATTTAGCATATTCTAAATAATATCCATTTTCATAACTTAGCCATACCCTATTAACCTTTCTTTGCCTACAAGGTTTGGAGTTCCAGGAATCCCCCAAAATCATGTAAGAAAAAAAGAAAATGTCATGTGATATACTCTAAATTTGTTGTAAATTAAATCTTCAGATGTGAAAGGTGACCAGAGGAGCTATTTAATCATCTATATGCTGAAGCTTGCTCTCCAGTACTTGGGCATGAATTTGCTGCTCTCCTTTCCTTTATCCCTCCATGAGAAGAAATATCTTTGTCCCAACCATGCCTGTGAATTGTTCAAGTCAGCCCAGTAGGCAATCACTCTGAGTTGAGAATGATGAAATAATATCATTCTCATTGAAACCTTGGTCCTGGTTAGTTTTACAAGCTCCTTTACTAATTGTATTTTGCCTAGCAAACACTCATACTCCCTTCTTAATAACTTGAGTCTGCAGTCTAGCTCTTGATTCAGCTGCACCCCATGTCTTGTGACACAAAAACATTGCCCTGGGTATATAAATAATTCCATTTCTTATCTTATAATAAAGTTTACATTTAGATAGAGCTTTACAGTTTGCAAAGAACTTCCCTAAAAATAACTTCTGAAGTAACTTGATTCAGTATCTAATGTACCACAAAAATAGAACACACAACACTATTTTTAATATATTTATAGTCATCTAAAATACACTATTTTTGCAAATAGTGCTGAACTTATTCATTTGTGGCCAATTGAGAAATGAGGAAATAAAGAAAAAATTAGAGTAATTAAGTGCGTTAGTTAAAACTTATATAGCTATTGAATAGCAGGGGAAAAAATCTGAACTCAGGTCGCTGACTTCTTTGATCCAAAGCCTAATGCTCTTCAAGGATACTGTATTGTTTCTCACCTCTCTCCAAATCACGGGGTGCTGCAGCTTCCCAAAGTAGCATGTAGTAAGATTGTGAAGGGTTTCAAATACCACTCATAGGATTGATAGTTGATCCTAGATATATTAGGTAGTTATTGGGTAAGTAGAATTTATCTTTCATACTTATGCGGAAGATGAACTAGGATAGGAAAATCCCTGAAGCTGGAAAACATACCAGAAATTTGGTCTGGGTAAGAGGTGATAATGGTATGGACTATGGCATTGACTATAAGGTGGGAAAAGAAGGGGCCAGATATAGGAGGTAGATATAACAATAGAAACAACAATATTTTGTAATTGTTAAGATAAGTGGGGTGAATGAGAGTGAAGAATTAAGTGACATCAAGGTTATGAACCTGAGTATCTGGAAAGATTGTGTTGCCCTCAACAGAAACAGGAAATTGAGTGAATTTGGGGAGAATAGTTATTAGTCTTTGGAAATTTTTAGTTTGAGGAACCTGTAGAACACAAAGTCCAAAATAACCAAACCAGGTTGTGTCTTTTGATGGGAATTAATAGAAAAGAGTAGGGTGAAATATATGGAAATAACAGACAACATAGAGATGTTAATGAAAACAATGAGTGCTTAATAGATTACTAAGGGAGATGGAATTCAGAGAGAAGTTTTCAAAGATACAATCTTTGAGTACACTCATAGGTATCAAACAAGAACTGGATAATGAACATCAAACAATGAGAAGGAACAATCAGACAGGTAGTGAAGCAAGAGAGAGCGATGCCACAATCCACAAACACCTAGAGAGGAGAGAGAATCCAGGAGAAAGGGGTGGCCAATAATATCAAATGTTGCACAAGGGACAAAAAAGGATGCGGACTGAGAAAAGGCCATTACATTAGACAATTAAGTGATATGGGATAACTTTTGAAGAGAGTAGTTTTAATTAAGTTGTGGGATGCTGTACTCAAGTCTGTTTGTAATGTAACCATTAGGGAAAGGAATAGTAGAAAAAAAAATAGAGATTAGTGAGAAAAGGTGGATGATTATGGAGGTGATTTAATAATGATTAGAGAGGATGAGATGCAGTACTTGTGGAAGGTTAGGAAGAGGACCAACTCTTCATCAGAGATTTGAGAAGAAAAGAGAATGATAACAAGTATTTATTAGATGTAGAGGAGGAAGAAAAGGAAATTCATAATAAATTACCTCTATTTTCTTAGAAAAATATAATATAATTCATTCCAATTTGAGAGAACCTTACAAATCAAAGGTGGAAGAGCAAGAGGGACTGTGAAGTAAAATTCAGATCCATTCCTCTGGAAACATTTGACACAGTCTGATGGATCAGGTGTGGCATTTATAATTTTCAATGAACTGTTAAGATGATATACAGAAAATTCAGTTACAAAAAGAAAATTAGAACCCAGTTTTATACTTGACATCATTCATTCCAACATTAGGAGGGTGAGATTTCACTGAGAAATTAATAATAGAACACTTTTATAAAAATATGGGCTCTTGCACAAAAGTTTAAATTTGCCAGATCAACTTCATTTGTGACAAGAGTTTCAGGGAAGGTATATGTAATTCATTAAAAATCCATAATGAAGCAATTTCAATTTCTAGTCATGTTTAAATGAATAACCCCTGTTAGAAGTGAATCTCTCTTTCAGCCATTTTCAAGATAGGCCACGAGTCATTCTTCTGAAATAACTAATTTTACAGATATTCCTTTCCTTAAAACAAAACCAAGATAGTTATGATATTCCCTTAATAACATAATCATATTCTGGTTTCATAAATCTTTATCATTTGCCTAATTATCCCTGGAGCAATGTAAGGAAAGAAAATGTCTGAACTAATGCATGAATATGTAGCTAGTAACAGATGCCAAAGCTAAATAATTGATTAACTAGCTATTAGAATATAGATAATTGTAGGTCAAATAGTTCAAATCTTATATCTGTATCTTACTATAGTAATTCAGATGTGTTTCTGTATTAGCCTGTAAGATAATGATTTGATGTGTTTATACTGAGCATCTGACATGATGATAGAAATTTGCCATAAAAAAAATAGGGACAAAAGGGAAAGTGCTCCCTTATTTTGATATTGATTCCAGGCAAAAGTTATATAAATGCTCAATTGCATTGAGCCAGGCTTAAAGCCAATTGGAATATTTTAAATGCCATTTTAGGGAAACTGAGGCAGGGAAACATTACTTCAGCTCCTGATGATTACCATCTTCCCAGTCTTTCCTATGAGAAACTACCTTCATATAAAATGCCATTGGGTAGCTAGCATCATGGATCATTGGTCCAACAGCATTCCATGATGTTCTTACCTGGAATCAGGCTGAAAATGACATCAGATTACAGTCCCATAAAGTCTTAAATGGCAAGTTCCAATAATCAGAGTTTCAAGTGAATTCAGCTCACAAGGATCAATTATATTAGATAATGACTATAACCTCACATTGGTAAAAGCAAAAAATTCACAAAAAAAACTCACAACTTTTCTGGTCAATATGGACCAAATGACTTTATTTTATGCTTCTTAATGACAAACTACAAAGACTTGGGATATATAAGTACAATAATTCCAAATGACGTATAGTTACTTCATGAAACATTGTCTATACACTATAGTAAACAGTTTTCAATTATTAACCATATTGAAATAGATAAATATAGACAACTGCTCTCTGAATCTCTTCAAACAATAAAAACATCTTTAAGTGATTCAAATATTTTACATAAATTTATACACAACACAAAATTAATTAATTCATTAATTACCTAACACGATCTTAATTTAGTTAAATGCACTTACAGATTTTCTTACACAATATTCATGTTTCATGAATTGGTATTGAATGATGTTCACATTTAAAGTACATGTAAAATTATGGAACAATTACATTTAATTAAGGAGATAATAAAAATAGTTAATATTCATATAGCATTTGCCTCATGACTAGCACTTTAAAGTCATGTGATTCCCACTGTAATACAAGGAGATGGGTCTCATTATCATCCCCTTATAGAACAGTAAACTGAGGTATAAGGTTCTTGGGGTCATATAATTAAAAAAAAATTTTATGCCAAATAAGAAATATCCTGTGACCCTTCAAGACTGAATTTTGGCTTAAATCAAACCAAATCCAGGCTTATAAGAGAAGATAAAAATAACATTTTATAATCACTCTCTCTCTCTCTCTCTCTCTCTCTCTCTCTCTCTTTACATGTGGAATGATTTTTAGCTTAATAACCTTTTATTTTACTTCCTTAAAGAGCTGGGATGTTCTGCTCTACTTTTGAGACTAATCAGATAAAGAACTATATCAATCACCCTAACTTCCCCATCCCCATGGTCTTTTTAAACTACAAACACCAGAAAATTTTAAGATTTTATATAATTAATGCTTCATAGATTCCATTTCATGATAGATTGAGTATGAATTTAATAGTTTTCCAAATTAAAAAAATATAGACACACACAGAAACACACACACACACACACACACACAATGACCTTTTCCTTTTCCCAAAATGGGATGGATGGAGCTCAGTTCAATCATCCTTAAGAATGAGTATAACCACTCTCATTAGGACAATTGCCCTTTAGCAAAGAGGGCTGGTGGTTGGGGGAGCTAAGCAAAAAAGCAGAAGCACAAAAAGGCCTATGGGCAAATCCCTTTGAACTTGGCCCAATTCTGCCATTTAAACCAGATTGCATTGTGAAACAAATTTACCTTAATTGAGAAGGTCTGGGACTCTGCCTATACCAAGCAGGGTGGGGTCAGGATTTGCAAAGAGAGCAGGGAGGGGCAGGTAGCCACATTGGGAAAGAATGGGAAGCTGGAGTTGAGACAGGTTTACAAGGGAAAAGATGAAAGAAAAACTTCAACAAACCAGAAACTGTAAATTAGACTTCTACAATTTTTAAATTTAGTTCACTAATGAGATCAATTCAATTTAGACAAGTCAACAGAACACAATTTAGAGTCATCTTTTAATTGTACTATAAGACCCTGAGTATCAAAACATGAGAACTTTTGCCTGAATGCCTGTAAGACCCTGAGTATCGAAACCTGTGAACTTTTGCCTAAATTCTGCTCCTAAGTTTCTGCCTGGTCATCTATTGGACTGTGCAACTGGGGAACCTCCCCGAGTACCTGCATTCAATGATAACATGCCACACTATCTCAAGATAACCAGCAGATGCTTGGAACTCCCCTACTGAACAATAAGGTCTTTCCTCAATTTACTTGGGGTTCCAGGATCCTAGCCCTGTCCTAGGACGGAACCCTAGCTCAAGCTAGTTTAATAAACCCTTGCTATTGCATCTCCACTGTGTTGAGTGTCTCTGTTCTGTAATTGGGGACTTTTCTCATACCTTAACAGTACCAGCACTGGTAATAATGCCCTTAAACCCATGCTAAAATTAGGGGCACTTCCAGAGAAGAACTTCACAAAAATATGTGGCCTGAGCTTAGAGAAATTTGAACTTGGCCAAAATAGCAGAACAAGGAATTTTTGGTGGGGAAGAGGCAGGGCATATATCCTTCTTTTCAAAACTGATTCCAGGTATGGATAACTGAGGGCAAACATCAGAACTTGTCAAAAACACTATCTTATACTCTAGGTCTAAACCACATTGTACAATTACTGATGACCTCCATGAGACAGACCTTAAAAAAATTAAACATGTTAAGCTTTAGAATTGTCCAAATAAGCAGCAAATACCTAAAGAAAGAACAATAGAATTAAGTTAACATACATATTTGCTGATTACATAGGCATTCCTGAGGCCCAGGCTAGAAAATTGGTCCCTAAAAAAGTTGTTTTGCAGAGGGAATCTTATACAATTTCACTATCAGAAGTTAGGATTTGAAAAAAACTGTCTCTAGAGTTCATCAAGGGAGTGACACTCAACTCAGGATGGAGCTCAGTATCAGACACATCTCAAGAATGTCCAGGAGGATGTCTAAGGAGGAATGACTCAGGATCTTTGTGCTTTATCAATTATACTAACATCTCCACAAAGCATATGAATATTCCTCCTTCAGGAAGCCAGTGCCACCAGTTCTTATTAGAGGTGGAAGGAAGGAAGGAAGGGAGGGAAGGAAAGAAGCTGTAATAGTCCAACTGTCTCCTAATGCTGCCAGAGTAGCTGGGGTTGGGGAAATCCAAGAAGGAAACTATTGTTTGAGGTGACAAAATCACCAAGTCAGGAGAACAGGAGTTCAAATTCAACCTCAGACACTTACCAGCTGTGTGACTCAGCCAAGTCACTTAACCCTATTTCCATCACATCCAGAGCTATCTCTAAGTTTTCCCGAATCAGATCTAGCTATCGGACCCAGATGCCGCTGGATGAGAAAGCGAGGCTGGTGACTTAGTACAACACCTTCTTTGAGAATGAAGGCCAAATTTTATTATTAGACTTTAATTCATAGACTGCACAAAAGGTTTGCAAACTATTACAAAAAGTTCAAAAGTTTTTTGGAGAAGCAGCAAGATAAGTTTCAGTATTGCTGGGAGAGAGAGGGAAAGAGAGGCTAAAGTGAAAGTAGGAAACCATTGATTCCTGAGAGTCTTTCATTTGGGGAAATTATCTTTTGTTTTCTTAACAAGGTAAAAAAGGTTGAATTTCTAAGAAGATAATAAGGTTAAATAAAAAAAGAGACAATTACAAGTTGAGGGAGAATAGTGTAGATAGTTAAGAAGAGGGAAAAGGAAGGAGAAAGGAAACAGTCACAGAATGGTGACTGGGCTTAGATCAAAAAGGATTCAGTGGCATGGAGCCAGGACCACATAGAGTCAACAAGGAGAAATGAAGGGGAAAGAGAATGGGTAACCCACCTGCCCCATAATTCATGTAGGAAGTAAAAGGGAGGGCCAGAGGATTAGGCCCTTTTTGAAATTCAGGGGACAGCCCTGGTACAGGCATAGTCTCTACTGTGCATGCCATAAGTGGGGTTCTTACCAAATGGCTAATACTTGATATAAGATCATATCCACTGCTCATGGGCCATGTCCAAATCACACTTTGCAAACCCCTACCTCAAGGGTGTGACCAAGGCCAAATATGTGGCTACCCACGTAGATCAGGCATAGTGATTCCCAGAAGAGTATCTGCTGCCAGATCTAATGTCAAATGAGGCTTCCAAAAGCCAATATAGAATCAAGGACACTTTAACAATACAAAAATTAAAGATATGTTTCCAATATAAAAAGGAAATTACAATTACAATTTACAAATTATAAATTACAATTCTGTGCCCCAAATTTCTCTGCTTCACAACTACTCACAGAGATTGTTGATTGTCTTTGGTTCCCAAGGAAGACCATGACTGTGGAGAGGTGATAAAACAACAAAGAAATGAATTTGCTAAGTCTTGAAGTAGTAATTGCTTAATAAATATTTATTAAATTGATTGCACCATGTGTCAGTGTTCAATCTTACCTTACAAATAACAAGTTTCTATCATAACAGAAAAGTGAGATGACACTGAAATCATAGACTGCCAGAGGGACCTTGGGATTTAGAGTTGGAATAGCTCCAAGGATCAGCTAGTATAACTCCTTCATTTTACTCTGAGAAAAACTGAAGATCTGGGAAATTTAGCATCTTGCTTAAGATAATATAATTAGTAGGTGATAGTGCATAGATTTGAACCATGGTCAAAAATATATTTTGGGGGCAGCTAGGTGGTGCAGTGGATAGAGCACCAGCCCTGGAGTCCAGTACCTGGGTTCAAAACAGGCCTCAGACACTTAATAATTACCTAGCTGTGGGGCCTTGGGCAAGCCACTTAACCCCATTTGCCTTGCAAAAACCTAAAAAAAAGCCAATTTAAAAACAATTAAAAAATACATTTTGAACCAGTTAAAAAAACAAGAACAGTAATAAAAAAATGCATGAACTTCATGGCTAATGATTCATTCTTAATTTAATAAGCATTATTTCATTATTATATTTTACATATATTATTAGAATATTTAATCTTAGGAGTATATGCCTTGATGATTTTGAAAAAGAAGGATAAGAATTGTTCAGAATAACCAATCTCCTTTATTAAACAGGTTGAGCTTGTGGGTCAGTTAGTTGCATAAATTTCAATTATTGGAGGAAAAGATTAGGATTTAAATATGAAAAATTTTGTTCAATATAAAATATGAATGAATATAGCTAATATTGTAATACAGTAACACATATAAATCCAAAGTCAGTATTTAGAGCAGAGAAAAAAAGTACTACTTTCTTAAAGAATGAGAAAAAAGAATTCTTTATTTGAAAATTCACTCTAATGGAAATCACATAATCTTATACAAACAAAGTTGCAAACCAAATGAAAAATATAAGACCACACAGCTGGGGCAGATAGTCCCTTTCAAAGGTTATCTAGAATGATTGTCATTTTCTTTTTTGTGTTTAAGCATGACAATTTGGACTAGGTTCTATTGAAAACTATCACAGATAAATTGCATCAGTAGTAGATCACTTATAAACATTCCCAGATACAGAGTCAAAATATTCACATGCATTTCACTGTTTAGAAAAAAGTCTTGCAGATGGCCCACTTATAAGTTGAAGACCAATACATTTCCTCCCTGGATATATTAGTGTTGTGGGATTATTATTATTTTTTTTTTTGATGTATTCCTTGGGGTGGGGAGGAAAAGTGCTAGGATTAGAAAAAATATTGTGGATGGAAGAATCTATGTCATTTATAATATATTTTGTTATGTCAAAAAGTTATTTTAAAGCATAAGATTAAACAATAGGGCATAATATAAGCAGCTATGAGAATAACTTCTTTTTTGTTGAGTCCTTCCTCATGTCTAATCCTGCCCACACATTTAAAAGCATTGCTTTCACCCTTTCATCTCTTTTTTAGAATTTAGCTTTCTATAATTTGGCTTTTCCCCTTCACTTCCCTTTTTAAAACCCAACAAAAATTTCATGGGAAGGTTCATGGAAGTTAATTTACAATTAAATTGGTTTGGATGAAGAAGGCTTATAGGAAAGCACTTCTTTCTCTTATTCCCTATGTGGGCTATCTCCTTATTGGAATAGGTTCTAAACGTGACAGACTTCTATAGAGAAAAGGATGATGGACACTTTTCACTATTGCATACTTGAGTACCAAGCTGAAAAATACCAACCATTTCTCCTGAGATACAAATATTCAAGGCAAGAATCTACAAAATGCTGAGCCAAAGAAACGCCCTTTTCCTTTTGAGTTAATATCCCTCTCAACAGCAAAAATAAAAGCAGTTAAAACAAGATTTCATGGGTCTCAATTCCCACAGTTCTTTCCAGGCATCAAATTTGATCACCATTATAAAACATTCTATATAATTGTCCAAACACAAAGAAAAAAAGAGAGGAGAAAGAAAGAAGGAAAAAAAAAGCTTTAGTATAGCGTGATTTAAAAGGTATAAAAAAATAAAATTGGAGAAAGACATTTTGATACGAACTAGATAGTTTAAAAACCAGTTATCTCTGATATATAAAAAAAGGATTCTACTTTCTTTTGGGCTATTTTACATTATCTTTGATTCTTATCTATCTACTGTGACATAGTCTTGGAAATTATATTTAAATCTATTTTCTACAATGGAAGTGTCATGAAGTTAAGCAAAAAAGAAAACTATTGTACAAATTAGTTTCTGAGAAAACAAGGAAAATGTAATAATTAATTCTATCTGGTGCAGATATTGTCTTTTTTGACCTATGTGGAAAAATCATAAAATTAGACTGCTTTCTAAAAGTGTTATAAGGAAATATTTATTTCTATTTCTAAACATAGTACTGGTCTTTCATTTTTTTTTATTGAACAAAAAGGTAAGACTGTCTCAACATAAAATCCATGTCTTTATACTTAGTCTCAAATTATAATTGATTTCAATAAGACTTCAAATAATAGATAATTACCAGAAATTTTTGCCTTATAACTGAACCAAGACTTTTGGGGCCCTATATTTTCCTTTTAACACAGTTAAATTTTTCATTATAATTTCACTGAATAAATAAGATTTACTAAAAAATACCCCAAAAAACAAAAAACCTTTTAATTTAGATTAGACCAAAAATCACGTAACACTGAAGAAGTATTTAGTAATTATAGATTTTTACATGAATAAAACTTTACAGTAGAAAATATTGTTAATATTTGATCACTAAGTTTCCATAAAATCAGGGAATTTCATTTTCAAGAAAAGGATTAAGAGAAATAGATATTTACAAGAAACAAAGAGATATTCAAAGTGAAGCTTCAGGAAAATGGTAAATTTTAGCACAAGTTAGATTTTTATTTTTTAATCACCTCCAACTACAAATGAATAATAACACCTTTACTATACAAACTTTTCTCACCAAAAGAATCCACTATGATTGATTTTTCTTTTTATGTGGTCTCATTCTCCTTGTCTTTTTCTCTCACCCCAAATACTCCAAACTCAAAAGCTTCCTAAAAAAACTAAAAAGAAAAAATTCTTCTTTCTCCATGTCAAGCAATTTATTTATAAAACCACAGATTAAGACTTGAAAAGAATCTGAAAGGGTCTAGTGTAACATAATTCATTTTATTGCTAAGGAAAATGAATTCCAAAGAAGAAAAGTGACTTGCTCTCTAAAGGTCATAAAAATAGTCATCAAAATAAGTCTAGAAGAGAACTCAATGCCTATTTGATTTAAAACTCTAATTTTACAAATGAGGAAACTAAGGCCCAGGGAGTTTGGGATTTTTTTTTAAGTAGATTACCCTAGATAACATGGGTAATAAATAACATAGTTGAAATTAAAAACTAGGTTACCTGACTCTTTGTCAATTCTCATCTAAAGTAAAGTGCCTTACAAGACAAGATTAATGAAATCCAGGAATCCTGTTATCATAAATCTTTTGAAAACCAATAATATTCATGATAGCCACTTCAAAAAAAATCCAAACAAGATCATACAATATTGATTCATATGTAAAGAACTAACACAAATTACATAGAAATATATTATTGTATATTTTAAAATGTTGATTTGTGCATTGCATATGTGGTCCGTATTTTGTCACCAGTGTGTTAAAAGCATTCCTTTGAGATACAAGATCAAATATCTTTATTGTTTAAGTATTTTTAATTTCACTTGTAATTTCATTGACAGATTCCAAAGCTGAAACTTTTCCCCTTAGGCAGATAAATAGACCATCAGAATTATCCAGTGGAAGAAAAACGAAATAAAACAAAACACACACACACACACACACACACACACACACACACACACACACACACACAGACCACAAACCAATCCTTTCAGAATCTAATGAACACTTTAGAAAAATTATTTCATATGTATCTCTTTCCCTTAATTCTAATTCCTCATACTGAAAATTACTAAACTGTAAACATGTTTATCAAAATATTTATGTACAATGCTAACCTGACTGTTGTCACTGAGGGGAAGGAGGTGAGTAGGGAGGGTGAAAGGAAATGTTGTAACTTAAAAATATACATCATATGCATATGGATGAAAATAAATAAAATTTCAAAAAGAGAATAGGGGGAGAAAAAAAAGAAAGATTATCAGAATTACTAATAGTGACACAGTATTCATCAAAGGAAGGCCTTGAAGACATGCCTTCTTGAGTACAAAAGCAGCCTTACATTCCAAAAGGGAGGGAGGAAAGGATGAAGAGAGAGACAGAGAATGCAAGTACATATGTGTGTGCATATATTATATATATATAATATATGCACACACATATCTTCATACATACATACATAATGAATATAATTAATAACTGGGATCAAGGTAAGGAAAAGATCAGAAAAGATTTCAAGTAGCATATTAGTTTAATTTTGTAGAAAATTTGGTATTTCAAAAGGCATTGATGAGGAAAGAGTACATTGTAGGTATCTAAAACACATTATAAAAAAGTGCAGAAATTAAAGTGTCTCTGAGGTACCACCTCACACCTCTCAGACTGGCCAATATGACCAGAAAGGACAATGATCAATGTTGGAAGGGATGCAGAAAATCTGGGACACCAATGCATTGTTGGCGGAACTGTGAACTCATCCAAACTTTCTGGAGAGCAACTTAGATTTACGCCCAAAGGGTAATAAAAATGTGCATACCCTTTGTTCCAGCAATACCACTATTGCGTCTATATCCTGAAGAGATCATGAAAAAGGGTAAAAACATCACTTGTACAAAAAAAATGTTCCTAGCAGTTCTATTTGTGGTAGCAAAGAATTGGAAATTGAGTGAATGTCCATCAATTGGGGAATGGCTGAACAAATTGTGGTATATGTTTCGTATGGAACACTATTGTTCTATTAGAAACCAGGAGGGATGGGAATTCAGAGAAGACTGGAGGGATATGCATGAACTGATGCTGAGAGGGATGAGCAGAACCAGAAGAACATTGTACACCATAACAGCAACATGGGAGTGATGATCAATGACTTCCTCATTTCATAAGTGCAACAATCAGGGACAATTTTGGGGTATCTGTGTCCAGAGAAAGAATTGTGGAGTTTAAGCAGACCAAAGACTATTACCTTTAATTTTTTTTTTAAAAAGCATTATCTTATTATGTAATCTTGCTATTTCTTATATTTTATATTTTTCCTTAAGGATATGGTTTCTCTCTCACCACATTCAATTTAGATCAATGTATAGCATGGAAACAATGTAAAAACTAATAGACTGCCTTCTGTGTGTGGGAGGGTAGGAAGCAAGATTTGGGGAAAAATTGTAAAATTCCAAAATAAATAAATAATTAAAAAAATAAGTGTAGAGAAGGCAAATGTGTAAAACATGAAATAGACTTTTATAATCAAAACAGAGGGCAGAGAAGGGTATAAAGACTTAGATAACCAAAAGAAGGAAAAGTTACAAAGATACTTTAAAAGTCAAAAAGAGGAGCATATATCTTTTTTCTTGAAAAGAAATGAAAGCATTAGTCATTATTGAGCAGTGCAAAGAACACATTCAGACTTAGACTTTAAGAAAATTATTTTGACAACCTTGTGGAGCAGTTTTGTCAAACTTAAATAGAAATGGGGACTATTAAAACCTACATAAAAATTCCTGCAGGTTGTATATTGCCTTTGAAAGCCATAATTTACATTAAATGCTATTGTAATTTTTTTTTATTTTAACCATTTCTCCTTTACATTTTAATCACCTACCAGTATTATCAGATAATTGACATCCCTGGTTTGGATTGAGGGAAAAAGACTTGAGGTAAAAACAACAACAACAAAGTTATTTCAGTAATCAAGATGAAATGCTATCAGGGTCTAAAATAGATTGATGATTGGTGAACAGAAGGAGATATTAGCACGAGAAGTTGTGAAGACAAAAATGGCAAGATTTGGCACTTTATTGGATGTATGGCATGAATAAGTAATGAGTTAAGGATATCATTGATATTCGTTGGAAGGGAATTTTGAATAAGTAAAGAAAGGAAGATAATGATTCTGTTTAAGCAATATTGTATTTAAGATAAATTTCCCCTTGGAAATGTCCAGCAAACTATTTGAGCACCAGATTGGTGCTCAGAAAAACTAGGATAAGAAATTCAGATCTTTCTCTCATCAACTTAGAGATAATTATTAAACCTCCTCAAGGTTTGGGAACTGATGATTTTAATGAGAGAATATAGAGAAGAGAGTGGAAAAAGTAGAGACTTGAAGCACCTCCATAGCTAGTGGGTTCAACATAGGTGATGAATCAGAAAAAGAGACTGGGAATAAACAGTTAGATATGCAGGAAGTGAAAAAGGAGATAATAGTGTTTCAAAAATTGAGAGAGAAGAAAATGTCAAAGAAATATCGAGGAGGATAAAGAAAAGGGCATTAGATTTAGTGATCAGGAAGTGATTTGGAAGAAATGCTTTCATTTAAGTGATGGAATGCTAGATTACAGAATTTTAATAAGAGAGTGAAAGAAGTCAAGAATATATTGAATATAGTCTTTTTCCCAAGAAGTTTGGAGGGAAATTCTCTGCTCCAGTTCAGAGATATTGATCTGTGATTATGTAGGAAAGATGCCAGAATCTAGTGAGAAATTTTTTTGTGAAGGGGGAGACTTGACCAAAGTTGTAGATAGCAAGGAAGAAAACATTAGGAGATATGGAAGATTGGAGATGTGGATATGATAGAGAAGACAGTCAGCTAAAGAACCTGAGAAGGGAGGATATCAAGGATTCGTGTAGAAGGCTTGACTTTGGGAAGAAAAAGGGTCACCACTTGGTGAAACTTTAAAGGAAGAAATCTGGTGAAAGAAAAAAACAAAAGATCTGAAATTCTTCAAAGGAGGAATAGATGAACAGAGGGAATTCTTCATATGGGGCCAAAATAAGAGGTGAGAACTTCAACTGAGAAGAGTAGATTTGAAATATGATTACACAAAATGAGATGGAGAATGAATTAGGAAAATCAATAAATATGTAATGGATCTAGGTAGCAGTTATAAGACATTATCTCTCAGCAACTTTTAAATTGAAATGGAGATTCCTCTCATTTTATCAAAGAAGAGCCAAAAAATGAACATTGATTAGTATCATTGGCTTATTTAGAAATGTCTATTGAAAAAATGAGAACCAAACTTACTTGCTCCTCTAATGTTGCCTACTTAAAATTAGATATTTAGGCAAAGTTTAAAAGTTTGCAAGTTTAAAAGTGATATATACATTTTAGTTATTACTACTAATATTAAAATAATAGAGTAGGATTACTCTTAAGTCAAACTGATTAGATGACTTTTCCCCAATTAAACAGAGCAATATCTCAAAAATTCAGGTTTACCTTTAAGTGGCAACAAGGTATTTTATATAGGTGATATATAGGTGATAATCTCACTGAGTGCTATTAACAAATTATCTGATCCAGCTCTCAAAAACATGAGTAATTTCTACAGGGAGACTAATATTTTCTCTTACCACCATAAATCTTGCAGAAAGTTATAATTTTGTCTTGTTTTGTTTTAACTAAGACAACAGCAAATGTTCCTTTCTGAATAACAAATGCTTTTAAACCAATTGCCTGAGGCTGATGCACTCATTGTACCAAGTAGTCAGTGAAAGTTGACTGAAAGGTGTGCTTGAGGTAAGCAAGCAAGCAAGGAAGGAAGGAAGGAAGGAAGAACCTGGAGCATTGTCCCTGGTGATTGATAACCACAAACACCTGTACTGAAGAGATAGACATCTCAAGCATTATTCGAAGTAATGAAGCAGCAACAAATCTTCTGTTCAGCACCCATTCCTTGACAGCATAATTGTACTTCCCTGGCTGATATTTTAATCACAAGACTAGAACAAGCCCAGTTAAACCTAAAGGAAAGATTCAAGAATATATGTGTGTCAACATCATTTCATCCATTAATAGTCTCAAATAAAAAAAAAGCTTCTTTTCCTTTAAAGATAGGTGTGAGAGCTGAGGAGTAATATTGAGTCATTTCACTTATTTTTATTATATTAAAACAGTTAGATCTTTTACCATTCCCATGAGTAGGGAGTTTATTCTGAAAGAATGAATTTTAAATATGTTTGTCCTTCATTTTCAAAGAAGACTACCACATCAAGGAGGTGATGCTGTGACAAGCAAGTGAATTAGATTTCAGTGAGTGGAATACTATGCTAAGTCACCAGCCTCACTTTCTCCTCCAGAGCCATCTGGATCCAGTAGTCACAGATGAATCAGGAGAACTGGAGATGGCCCTGAATGCTAGGCAATCAGCATTGTGACTTGCCCAAGATCACAAAACTAGGAAGTTAAATGTCTGAGGTTGGATTTCAACTCCAGTCCCCCTGACTCCAAGGTCAGTGCTCTATTCACTATACCACCTAGTTGCCCCTTTAAAATATTCACATACCTGATATGTGGTTTAGCAAAATTCTCCACATTTCCCAAATAATCGGGAGGAGGATGCCTTAGTTACACACTTTCAACTATAGCAGGTTTATGGTATTTCCATTATAAACATACAAACCTTTCTGAGTGTCATATTGTTCATGTCAAATAACCCTTAAGACAGAATGTCTACTTCCTATTTTGGGTTCTTTTTTTTGGAAAGCATGATGGTAAAAACCAAAGAAAGGTCCAGGAAATGTCTTTAAAAGTTCATAAGCTGTATGAATATTAAGCTATTATTTTGCTCAAGACTGGCATAAGATTTTGGGGGTTTTTTGTTTTGTTTTTCTACCTAGACTCTATAGATTCTAACATCCAACAATTAAATTAGGGTCAATGTGTGTCAGAAAGAGAGTTTCTTTAGTAAATAGATTAGCAATCTTGACAAACTTTGAAATGGAACCAATATTCAAGATTAGTCTTTGCATTAAATTTCCAGATCTAAATTCCTTAGATAAAGAAATTCCCTTTTACAGTGGATCTTCTCAGTAATATATAGAGTCAGAGATTCTAAAGCATTGAGATGATAAATGACTTATGCATACACCAGGATTTGTCAGAGATGGACCTAAATCCATATCTTTCTAATTCTAAGACCTGATCTTAGATAGATATATTTCATTTAACTTTATTCCTTTAGTTTTTTCAACTTTCAGCATCTGTTAAATCTCCTTTTTTTTTAAGATAAATTTTAGAACTGTGATGTTATATCTAAATGGGGCATACTAAGAATAGAAAAAATTGTAATTAATTCTTTATACACATAGAATCAAAATGTCTTGGTTTGGCATCTGGAAGGGACCTTGGAGGTAGTCCAATTCAATGATTTTTATAAATGAGGAAAGTGAGATCTAGAGATCCAGGCAAGTGTTTTACCCAAGTTCAAGTCAAATTCATACAAAATGTAAATTTAATGCTATCTTCATAATTCTCTAAAATTTAATTAAGTCACTTCAAAGTTGGGCAATTAACAATCATGTCTGTCAATACCAAATTAACATTTTACATTTGTAGGAATGCTACAAAAGGACCTTTCATTTTATGAAATGAAAGCAGATTTGGAATCTCCCCTCTGCCCCACACATCAGTATACTTTGAATCTTACTCTCAACCAAACCCAGCACCAACTATACACAGATGTACACCATGTGATGGGTGAAATGGGTTATGAGAATAACTCTGCTGGGAGTATAGACTCCTTTTAAGGTGAACCTAGAAACTGTTTATATTCTTGGGTCTTTTTACTGGTAGCCTTTTCAATGCTTAGGCAGGTGGTCAGACCTAGTTATGGTCTGTTAAGCAGATGTGTATCTATGCCTAACAGATCATAAAAACCTAAAGGTTAATAAAGGGATAAAAGGTGTGACCATAAGCTTGTTTAGGCTAAGGCCACGATATGAGTCTAGTATGAGATAGATTCAGTAAATGGATTGGGAGCCACATTAAAAGTTAGGACAACATTTCCTTACCTCCAAAGAGATTACATAAAATGTTTCCATCTCCATTGGAATTGTGTGAGGTATAACCTTGTGGTAGATGATTTACAGGTGGTGTACAATTGCTGGGAATCATCTGTGTGCTTCAGGGTGTGATTTAAATACCAATTGTTTCCTTTCCTCCTTTAAGAACTCAGCTTCAAGGATATGCTAAATACATTTTACCAATGTGAACCATTCACCTAAACCCTATGGAACAGGCCATTTTAAATTAAATTGGGGACTTTGGGCATTTGAGTTTGCTTCTGGCCAATCTGGACCAGTATTTTCCTCAGGAATGCCACTCCTAGGAGATGTTGAAAAGTCAGTGTTGAGTTGGAAATAGTTACTATATAACCTCATTTATGATTGAAATGCAGATGAAGTGGAAAAAATAAACTGAATTTCTCTTGAATCACTCATTGCATATTTCATAAAGTATAAGTAATTAGAATTAATAGATTTAAACTATTTCAGAAGAGACTGAATTAAGTGTAAAAATGAGGTTTGGAAATTTCCTCCTCGGGGAATCTTTCAATAAGAAAAATTAGGGAAGGTGGCAAATACCACCCAAGTATTACCAAGGAGGAAACCTCAAAACAAATATCCTTTTTTTAAACTTGATCTCAGTCTACAATTAGCAATACGTGAGATTTTGATAGCTGGGAGCCCGGTTACTCAGTGGGTAGAGTGCTAGATCTGGAGTCAGAAAGACCCGAGTTCAAATTTGGTCTCAGATATTTCCTAGTTGTGTGACTCTGGGCAAGTCATTTAATGTCTATTTACCATAATCCACTGGAGAAAGCAATGACAGATCACTCCAGTATTTTTGTCAAGAAAACTTCATGAACAATATGGTTTGTAGGGTCATAAAGAATCAAAAACAACTAAACAACTTCTGAACACTTTTTATAGCATTAGGTCTGGATTAGGAAGACCTGACGACAAAACTGACCTCAGACGCTGAGCTGTATGGCTCTGGACTAATCACTTGCCACCTATTTGTCTCAGTTTCCTCACCTATAAAATGGGAATAATAACAGCACTTAATATCAAAAAGTTGTTGTGAGGATCAAATTAGATAATATTTGCAAAGGACTTAACTCAGTCCTGCCTCAACTGTGCTTGTTCCCTTCCTCCTCTCCTCCAGCCCTCCACCAACTTTCCCCTCTTTGTGATGGAAAACATATTTCAAAGTATTGTTGTGAAGTGACTTCAGTTAGTAAATCATTTTTAAAAGTTACAGTATTTTTTGAAATAAGAGCTTGGGGACTCAGAATTTAAGAAATTGAAAAATAAGCTATAAAGTACCGTGGATAGTGATCTGATATCAAAGTCAAGAAAACCAACTTTTGATAAATAAATGAAAGCTCTTTATTGGAAGGAACTGAGTTACTTTCTTGGTACCTGCATCTCCAATGCCTAGTATAGAACCTGACACATAAAAATAACTTGTCAATACTTGCTGATCAATTGAGTGATTCTGAGCAGGACACTGAAACTTTCAGAGTTCTAAGTAACTTTCTAAGACCCTTAGTTGTAGAGATATCAATTTGCATCGAGAAATAGTACCTCCTCACTATGGAGTTAACTATATCAGTGGAACCAGAGATCCATTCCCTATCTCTATCTTTGCCTATTTTGATTAAAGGTTCTGTTTGATAAACCACTGGAGAACAGGATCTAGTTAACAACCAGCCTCCAGTCCTATGTTTTTATATATGAAAATGTAAAGCAGTCATAGAAATTATGGCAATTCAATAAAAGCAGGATCTCAATTTTCATGAGTTATATAGAATTCAGGGTTTTTATACAAAGTAAGTTTCTATTTCTCTTTCTTCAGATACAAAATAAGAAATATACCCAGCTCCCACATATGTAATATAAATAGCATTGATATTACTAGTGTGATGTCAGCACTGTTTCACCAAGTTGGTTCTTAGCAAATGGAAGCTTTTAGAATCTCAGAAATAATTCTGTGACCATCTCTGCTGTGCAAAACATAACATTGGACATCCCATTAAATAATACAAAGATTCTCTAAAACAAACTCAGGTCTGCTCCTAATCACAGGAGTTAGTAGTGCAAATGAATTCCATATGCCAGAGTATGGTTTAGCTCTTTGAAGATCATTGTATTAAACTAGCAGTGGCGAAGACAGAAGAAGGTGATCAGAGAGCTCTAGGATAGTATCTTTGGGTATATTTGTGGCTCCAGGGTTGGCTTGTTCCTGCATTAAAAAAGCATTTAATGAGACGTTGGATTGATGGCTCAGCCATTTTGTTCCTACAGGTATCACTGTATATGCATGTAAGTACTTTGATGTATGCATGAGCTCATAAATTTGTGAGCCTCCACCAGTACAGATGCCAAGCCCAAACACTCCATATGCTTTTATCCGTGTCCTGTCATAAATCCTCTACGTTTTTAAAAAATATTTTGTAGGGACTAGCACATTACTCAAACTGTTCATTTGTATCCTCCACTCTCTGAGAAGGAGTGCCTCACCTTCTTTTCTGATGTTTCATGTGTTAATCATATGTTTATGTCCCCTCTCCCAAGCAGGATAATATGCTGCTGCCCACTTATACAAATAAATTGTGACCCAAATGCAATTGGGATCACTCACAAGATTAATTCTTTGGAGAACATGACTATCCATGATTCAGTCTAATAGCATCACAAGAAGAATAAATATGTTAACAAGATGAGGTTTTTGTCTTGGGGAAAAGCTTGAAAGGACTCCATTACCCCCTATATGAAATCCAAAAGACGTTTTTTTTGTAGTGAATTCTTGGACCTGATCATTGCTGATCAAACTTGATCATGCATAAACATATACATATTTATATGTATACACATGTACATTCATATATTTGTGTATGAACTGATAGATAAGTTCAGTGTGCTTCCCATGAAGTTATCTGGGTCAATTTAAGCAGCATACATTCTTTATTCACTTAAAAAACCATATGGATTAACCACATGGATCTTTTTTTGAGCAATTATAAATGTAACAGAGAAAGTTGTAATTTTCTAGGACTTGATGGAATTGGCAAAATCATTCACAAAAATGAGCATACAGAGTCTAGAGGACCACATCATCTAATAAGGAATTCCTTTTCTATCTTGACAGTCCACAAAACATCTGCAACACTGGAAAATACCACTGGGGAACATATATTCCTAATCTTGTGTCTTGCACAGTGTTGATAATCAGAGAATAATTGAATGCATTTACCAGGATAGCTGCACAACAATATAATGATCCCTGTACAATGATGAAAGTATCTGGCTTAGAGAAGAGCTTTTCAAGCCATATTTTGCTGTATTGAGTCAAATGTCCTCCCTCCCACTTCCCTTTTATACTCAATAAACAAATTCAATAGGATATTACTTTATCTATGTGTTACAGTTGATTGCAAGAACTGCAGATGGGGATGTCTGTAGCAAAACCACATAAATTTAATTCATCTCATATTTTCGACAGTTGCTCTCATATTTAAATAAGTAACTCTCAAAGAGATTTTGCTTAATTATAAAAGTAGGTATATGTGTTCATAGATGCTAATGTCTTCTTTACCTTTTCTTTCCCCTTCTGATGATACCTTTATAATCAATTCTTTGATATCTTCAAAACTGTAATTTTCAGGAATGTCTTCTATGTCTAGTTCCTTGGATTCAGCTGTTCCTTCTTACTTTATCATCTTTTGAAATGCTATTTTCATTTTTTCATATTTTATACACTAAGTCCACTGATGATTCTTCCTTTATCATCAATATCACATTTATATAAATAGCCCTTTAAGTGTTAGAAAGTATTTTCACTAGAACAACTGTGTTTGAGTAGAGAGTACAAATATTATCTAACTCTTAGTTTATAATAGAGGAAAATAAAAACTCACAGAGGTTGTAATTTGTTCTAATTTTATAACTTGTAAGTGCCTTAAATTTGAACCCAGATCTCCTGGTTCTGTGTTCTTTGCTCTTTCAGGTCCATCAAATGCAATGGGTTCTAGTCTTGAACTGCTTTTGCTTCTTCCCTGTCTTCCTAGTCCTACAATCAAATTAAATTGTCTAAAAGGGAGTTTACTATGTATTGTATGTATTATAGATATATGTTGATATATATTATAATATACATATTATACATTACATTATAATATATATAACATTAATATATTATTTATTTATTATATTAATAGAATATATATTAATTTCCCCCCCCCTTTTCTCTACTTCTTTCCCCATTCCCCCCCCCCAGTTGCCAGGATCTTGATGTTACCTTTAACTCTTATATTTCCCTGGCCCCTATCAGTCACTCAATAATTCCTTTCAATTCCATCTCTATAGTACTGTCCACATCTGTCCTCTATTCTACTTCTACCACCCTACTAAAGTCCCTTATTATTGGTACCTGAATAAACTATTGTGATAATAACCTCCTCATCTTTACTCCATTCCTTATGCAATCTATCATTCATACCACTGATTTGTAAGATAGTTTATATTCATGAATAAATGTACAATTTTAGATAAAATGTGATAGAATTTGTAAAGTGCTTGTGAACTTTAAAGTAACATACATAATAGGTTTCATTATTATTATTATTTAAATAAAACTTCAAAGTGAATAATTAAAGTGGTTTCCTGGCATGTGTTTCCTCTCTCCCTCTCTCTTTGTCTCTGTCTCTATCTCTGTCTCTCTGTCTCTGTCTCTGTATCACTCTCCACACACACACACACACACACAGACAAAGATAAAACAACATTTTGGGGATATAAATTTGATTGTTAATATATTAGTTCTCTACAATTTTTCTCCAGGTGTGTGTGTGTATGCATTTATGTATTTATATTATATATATATATATGTATATACATATATATATATCATGTGGATTGGCATGTATATATATAAATGTGTATTATATGCATGCATATTATATATACATATGTTAACTATTCAGCAACACAGATATCTATATAGACATTATATATATGTATATTTATGTAAAACAAACTTTTTTTTCATTTTCTAGACAACTTCATCTCTAATTTTTCACTGGTCACATTATTCTCTAGTTATTTCCTGACAATGGACAAACTGGTATTTAACAAATAGCATACTTTTGCAATCATTTTAGAGAATTAAAGAGGTTGTAGACTGAATGAAATGCAATTATATATTTATTTCAAAGTTCAAAGGCAAGTTAATATATTTTGTTCTTCAGTGCTTAAGTCCATTGATGATTTGTAATTTTGTTAGTGTGGGAGAAGGATCCCGGTGCTCCTATTCTGTAACCTGTCAGAATTTAACTAAACTGGTCCTTAGAGTACATTGTAATCCTTATACTCAAAGCCTTTCCAGCTTGGTACTGTCAGGTCAGAGACTGAACTTGGTTAGTAAAACATTCATGAATTTCAATGCCATGATGATACATTAAAAGAGGAATGCTTGGTATTATTATGGGAAAATTCTAATAAATTATTGTATTATTTGCCTCATTTTTTTGAGAATCCTTGAAAAAGAAAAAAGAAAAAACCCAACTCTGACTCATTATAATTTGGAGAGATAATAATAATAATAATAATAATAAAGAAAATAATAGCATTTATTTAGCACTTTGCAAAGTACTTTACATATATAATTTCATTTTATAAGAAATTATCACCTCCTTTCCTTTGAAGCAACTATAGATACAAAGGTGGATTGGATATGCAAGACAACCCAAAACAATTTAAGAAATTTGTTTTGCTCTTCATTTTATATAATGAGATTAGATTCAATAAGGCATCATCTCCAGTCATCCTGATCTGTATTACATGACTAGTCCCACATAGCTCCAGAGGGGGAAGTATAGCTGGAGATTTTCACAGCCCTCTGTCACTTTAATCCAATTCACTTGCAAGTCATGGCATCATCTTCCTGATGTCAGGGTCTTCTTTGAAAATGAAGGACAAACAAGAACAATGACAACCATGTGTTTTAAAGTGAGGGCAACAAATCCCATTGGATTTACAAATCATTCAGGTTCTCATTAAATTAATGCATTATGTCAAATGATATTTTGCCTAAGTTCTTTTTATATTGTGTTAAATGATGGTTTATCTTACCTGGAAAATGTGGGCAGTGTAGCAGGAAATCTTCCTGATTGTTCAAAGTTGCACAGAAGATCAAATGAACTAGGATGTTTGTTACTATACTTTATACACCAAATTGTGAAAGCCTTCATTCTAGGACATTCTTCTCCATATTAAGTCATTCCCATCATGATTCGGCTGCATGCTCAGGGACATTTAGACAACTGAATTGTCATTGCAGTATCAAACCATGAAATGTGTCTGTTTTAAGCCAGGAAAATTGCCAATTTACATTAGATTGGCCTTGTGTCAACTCTTGGAATGAGTAAAATATTGCATAATATTCTAGAACTATTAAATGAAATATAAACCAGACTAGAAGCTTGGCCTTGATTAAGCAGCAAAACTTGAAGCAAGCCACCCCTTGATTGTTATTTCCAAATTAAAATATGGATGAACCCTCCTTATTCCCCACCATCATACAACTTAATATGATTTTTACATGTTCTGTGGGAATATCATTATCTGTTTAGTGACCAGCCTGCTTTATCCATGAAATAGTAAAAAACTTACTAAGCTGAGAATATTGTAAACATTTATCCCAATAAATCATTCTTATAGCTCTTTTTTTTTTTCTGAACAACTACTTTGGTAGCATATCTTAAATGGAGTTGGAGGTGTGGACAGAGATTTTAGGGATTTAAATTGAAAGTCTGAACATATGTGAACTCTGATATTGGGGACAGATCACTGAAGGAAGATTTAGAAAAGCTGGTAAAGCTCCTATTTTTTCCACTAAGTAATGGTGTGAACTTGACCAAGTTACTTTAAGATGACTAAGTCTCACATTTCTTATTTCAAAAATGAAGGGAATAAATTAGATAGAGGCTCTTTCTGTTTTCAATAGCATCTAACTAAAATGTATCATCTTCCATTATAAATGAGAACAAAACAAAACAATAAAAAAATTGTTCTGAGTTGTCCATTAGTTTTAACAGACATCCTCCCTCCAAAGGGTCAGGGAAACAAAGAAAGTTAAGCATGCTTGTCTAGTCTAGCACTCAAATTATTTAAGCTTTATTATAATAGCACATTTTTAATTGATATTTTATTTTTCCAAATTTGAGAGTTTTTTAACAATAATATATTTTTGTTGAATATTTCTTAGCTTTTATGTTAATATTATGCACTACTTTGTATAACAAACTTCTCTTTTGTGCTTTAAACATATATTAAAGAGGAATCATGGTAGAATGGATAAAGAACTTGCATCAAAGCAAGGAATTTCTGGGTTCAGATCTGTCTCTGGTGTTTACTGACAGGGTAGCCTTGGTGAGTCCCTTAAACGCTCCCATCTCCCCAGTGCTCTAGGCAACTAAGATTATAAATTGCAGAGAAGGTGCTGATCTGCATTTGCAGAAGTAGTTTCCTCACCTGAGATGAGAGTTCCCTATTCTAATGAGATATTATATTTATTTATATTAGTGATTTTATATTAAATGGTTCAATTAAAAACACAAAAAACAGACACATTCTTTCATTTTGGTTTATAGTATTTGTAAACTTGTTTGTTCCTTTACAAGCAGGTGATAATATGGATTTAGGGTTCATCATGATGGCCATATGTGAAACTACAGTGCACATACTGACATCTGTGGGCAGAGTTTACAGATGTTTGTTAAACAAAAGCTCTTCTAACAATCCTCAAGTCTAGCTTTCATCTTTTCTAAAATAAGACCTTTAGCAAAATACTTCAACTCTCCTTCCTGCTCAGTGAACTCCCAGATGGGAAATTTCAGTTCTAAATTCTAACATTTCATATCCCATGTTTGTTCCATAAGTCTGGAGCAGGCACTTATGGAAAGACCGGAAGGAAGCACTGGGAAAAAGACATGGGAACACAGTTTGTGGTTCTTAACAATATACAAGTGATTTAAAAAAATATACAGATGACTTAATAGCATTGCATTAAGGGTCTGAGAATATACTATTTCCCTTCCCATTCCTGAAAATATACTTTGCACTAATTCACACTATTATTCAAAATATATTAAAGTGTTTCCTGGATCATTGATATTTTATGCAATATTGCCTTACCCATAGGCAAACTAGGCAACTGAAGATTTGCAAGACCTTTAGATGTCTCCCCCTGCCGTTATAATAGGTTCAAGCCACTTCTCAACCTTGCTGCCCCAACATGGTCTTTGAGGCCTTATTTCCACCATTATGTACTTATGGGCTAAGACTTTGAAGAAATGGAGACCAGTCCTGGTCTTCTTATTTTATTGGTATAGATATTTCCCAGGTGAGTAAGTAATTCTCTACTAATGCAAGTGGACCTGTTCTCTCTAAGATGTGTTCAAGAGTTGAACACTCAAAATTTAAGAGAGTTGAACAAGGTCACCCAGCTCATATATATCAGAGGAGATACTTGAACCTGGATCTTCATAGTAGTATGCCTTTCTATCTTCTTTACCCATATTGCTCCTCAATTTTTTTAAAGGTTTTTTTGCAAGGCAAACAGGGTTAAGTGACTTGCCCAAGGCCACACAGCTAGGTAATTATTAAGTGACTGATGTTGCATTTGAACTCAAGTCCTCTTGACTCCAGGGCTGGTGCTCTATCCACTGCTCCTCAATGTTTTAAAAATTGTTGTAAACTATCAATATTCATAGGACTCAGAACCAAAAGGGATCTCAGAGGTTTTTGTATCTATCCCTTCATTTTATAGGGAATAATTTCTCCTATTTCAACAATACTTTCTTACCTCTCAACAACATTACTAGGTAGCCAGGTCCTGTGAGGCAGGTAGATGAGGAAATAGAAATCAGAGGAATTGATCATTTGTTCAAGGTCACCCAACTGTAAACAAGGTCCTCTGACTTTACTCAGTTCATTCATACAATCATGACTTATTCAGTTATTTGTAAAAAAAATTGCAATATAATTCTATTGAGCCATAAGAGATGATTAAGGAGATATTTTATGAATTGTTGTCAAAAGTCAATTAAGCAATTTAGGATTTTCCCACATTATCCCCTCCCCAGTCTCTCTAACTATTCTTGTACTCATTCTCAAAATTATCTTGGAATATGAACTCCTTGAGGACATTTGTTTTAATATTGTCTTTGTATCAGCACATAGGAAATGCTGATAGGAATATTAGCTAAGTAACATTTAGCAGGTCCTTTCATCTTATTATCTATTCTGTTTTAGTATCTAAAAGAGAAATTAAAAGATAAATAAAAAGATTATTTTAATGTAGAGAAAACAATATATTAACAATATATTAAAAGAACAAATATATAAACCACAGGATGTCATTTTGCTTTTGACTTGGTCCCATTAAAGAACTTCCTCCAAGTTGGGACCACGCAATCCTTCTCTGACCCTTTTCCCTATACTAAATTGCATACTGATATCTTGGTAACCTCATGGTCATAGCTCAGAATTGTTACCCATTGAATATTCAGAGATATAAAATTTCTAAGAACTATGCTCTATGAAGCTGGGCCAAAAACAAGTACTGCTGATTGAACATGATAAACTTTAATAAAGATCATATATGAATGTTTTCATTTTCAAGTGAGAACATTAACTTACAGGATTACCACCTAGGGATCCAGACTTGGGGTGCTAGGGTCTGATTAATTTTGAATAATGAGACTGGAGTTCCTTTCAGTCCTGTCTGAAATTCCATCCAGGCAAAGTGTAAAGAGAACGCTAGTGCATAGAAATAATGTCCAGGGTGCAAATTAAACCCACACAAAGCGGGGAATGCAGCCAGATTTCTGGAAGTCTATCCAGGCTTAGCTCATGTCACTGTTGTGCAAACATAAATTAAAAAAGGAAAAGGGCCAATAGTCTGAGCAGGCTAACAGCATGAAACTAGCCTGGAGGTGAAATTCTCAATTGTCCATCAACAATACCCTTAGCATTATTCATCCTGGGCATGATCATGGGGTGATTCTGAGTGAATTAAGTGCTCCATGAGAATTACTAACTCACACATATGATTCGATTTTTTTTTCAAGGTAGCAGGGAATAGAGAGGTAATTTACCAAATGGTACCCTGTTGACCTGAAAGAATCGATTTACTTCATATGGATAATTTTTCCTAGAGGGAATTTTACTTGGCTTGGAGGCTCACTATCACAACAAGACATAGTGATCATAGGTAAATTGGTATATTATTCATCTCAATAGTAACATGTTTAAACAAAGAGATTCAAACATCGACACAGTATGTAAAATGCTGACAATATTCCAGAACTGGAGTACAGGATAGATTTTTAATGCATTCAGTTCACTCAGTGAATTAAACCCAGTCTATTAGATGACACTGTAGACAGAGGATTAATGGAGAACTGGTTTCATGACTCAGGCAAGTCATTTAACTTCTTGGTGATCAAATCATCAACTTCTCTGTCCCAGTAATATCCACCCCCCCCCAGATTAAAATTGGGGAATATTTAGCAAAATAAATAAAAATAGAATGTAACATAAATAATGTTAACAAATCAATATGTGACCCAAGGGATTCCTTTCTATTTGACATCACTGATCTTGGCATTTCCCTAGAAAAGTTGAACAACATCCTTTAACTAATTAAATCAGAGGTTCAATTCTGTCTTTAGACCTCTTTTAGTCTTACCTGACTATATAAACCTTGAAAAATATTTATTAAGGACCTACTATGCAATTGGTATTTATGAGTGGCATAAAAGAATAATATAGGATATATTTATAATATATATATAATATATATATTTATAATATACTTTTTATTTATATATATATTTATATATATATTTATAATATACTTTTTGTAGTATTCCAAATGTTTTCACATTATATATGTATATATACAGACATATACTATATAAGCATACACACACACACACACACACACACACACACATATATACACACTGATACTGATGTATATGTACATACTTGACCACATTGCTAAAAGATAGTCAGAAATGGTGTTATTATTCTTCTTTATAGTTGAGGAAAAGTTTATCAGAGAGATGAAGGAAGCTGCCAAAGGTCATTCTACTAATAAGTGAAAGTGATGGGGCTTCAAGTCAAATGTTCTGCTATTCCTACTAGGACACACAGGCTATATTATTAAGATGTAAATGACATTATACACACAAATTCAAAAATTGAATCTTGGGGGGGATATTGAAACATGGAGCATTGGTACCTATTCCATACTCTGGGGTTCATTATATGTTTTCCTTATAATAGATACTCAAGTTTTTGCTTTTTATACTGCCCATGACAAGCCAAACACCTTCTTCATGCTGAAACAGATGTGGTTCCAATTTTGATTGTCTGGTTTCAACAGTGGCAATAGAAACAAGAAAGTCCACACAAATAAATACAGAAAGGAAGATTGTCTATCACCTCCTAGCTGCAGTTTCACTGTATACTTTGTGGTAAAGAAGTTTTACTTTGATTAATACCAGGACTATAAAAATCCCACCACTACAAAACAAATCACCTGTCAGGCCTGCAAAGAAGAAAACCCAATTTGTTCAAGGAGAAAGGGAAGGAAGGGGATTTGGAAGAATAGGAGAGAGATGATCACTAAAATGAAATTCCAAATACTAAGAGTTAATGTATCACATTTGGCTCTGTGGGTCTCTGAAGGAGTCAATTGACAAAGATTCTGAGACATTCTGTGTTACTCATTCTAGCAATACTCCCACTGAGTCCTTTGGGTTCCCTCATCATTAAGTAAGAGTCATTTTGATAGAACTGATAGATTCAGTGTTCAACCCTATCAAAATAATTATCCTAATAGTCTAATGAAACAGGTAGAGAAAACAAATAGAGAAGCTGGGAGGCTTAATGAAATCCATAAAGGAGATCCTGTGTCCAAGGTAATTCTCTTTAGTTTTCTATTTCCTTTAGAATCACAGAATTATAGTCTTTTTATTAGGGTTTTTTTTTTTTTTTGCAAGGGCAATTGGGGTTAAGTGGCTTGCCCAAGGCCACCCGGCTAGGTAATTATTAAGTGTCTGAGACCGGATTTGAACCCAGGTACTCCTGACTCCAGGGCCAGTGCTTTATACATTGCGCCACCTAGCCTCTCCTAGTCTTTTTTAATTTATGAATTATAATCTTTTAAAAAACCCTTAGAAGATCTTCATAGGATTGTGATTCTAGAATTGAAAGAGAATTCAAAGGTCCCCTAGTCTAATCTTATTTTACAAATAAGGGAACTGAGACATAGAGCAGTTAAAGTCGCATAATGACAGAATAGCCTGCATTTTTATAACACTTTAAAGTTTTCAAATCACTTTACAAACATTATCTCATTTTATTCTTATCTGAGAAGTAGGTGAAATTATTATTCTCATTTTGCAAATGAGGAAATTGAGAAAGCAGACAGAAGTTAAATGATTTACCCAAGATCCCATGGCAGTAAGTAACTTAGGTCAGATTTGAGTTCATATATTCATAACTCTAGGCCAAGTACTCTTTTTACTGTTGCACCTTAAATCTAGGTCTTCTGGACTCTTATTCTAAATACAGAACAGTTAGTATCATTGATGAGCTGGGTCAAGAGACTATCTCCTATCCAGTCAACACTCACAGTCAAAGAAATATGTCATGGATATGATTCCAAATTAGGGCTTAGTTTCTTAACTAGAAAGCTTCTGAATCATGTATCTTCCTCATCATGGTATTTGATTCTTTGAGATTAGTTTGAAAATAGGCTATAGCATGTGCAGCATTTTTACAAAGGAAAATGCATCTCTCAACTAAATTATAAAAACTCCTCATTTAGGCTGATTGAATTGATCTAGTGTTAGATGTGACCTCAAATGATGTATTGACCAGCTTCTTTAAGAAAGAGGATAATATGACCAAGAGAGGCTAGATAAAGTTCTCATGATCATCCAGGCAGTAATTAGCAAGTGAGAGATACAAACCCAGGTTTACTTATTCCAAATCCAATGTTCTTTTGACTATAGGTATCTGAATTCAGGCTGCTTTTTCTCTGCCACTCAGCATACTCATGGGTTACAATTGATATATACTTAAAGAGTGTAAACTGAATTAAAATAAGAAACCTAAATTAATAATGTATAGCTCAAACACTTGGACCAATGGACAATTCTACTTTGTGGACAATAATTATTCACAAAAAATGCATTTACTTATAGCTCCTTTTCTCCCTAATCAATAAACCTGTGATATTTGAGTTGACCTTCACATATTCCACAATCCAGCTACACAGTTCTGCTTTCTGATCCTTGAAGACAACATTTCAACTTGGTGTCTGTGCATTTGCATTAATTGCTCCACAGTTAGAATGCTCTTCCTCCTCTTCTTTACCTCCAAGATTTTATGGATTTTTCAAGATTCGTTCTAAATCTTTTCTTCTGCAGGAACCCTTTTTTCAGTTCCATTCCCCCCAACTCTCAATATATCCTTTCTGAGATTAACTTTCATATACTTTCACATATGCTGCATGTCTCTTTTATATATGACTATTTGCAAGTTCTTTCCCTTATGAGATTTCAAACTCCCTTAGGAAGAGCTTGTTTTTGTCTTTCTTTGTATAGTATAGTAGGAACTTAGCAAATGCTTGGAACAATTAGGTGTCACAGTGAATAGAGTTCTGGGCGTCTGGAAGTCAGGAAGACATCTTTTTTTTAAAATTTATTTATTTATTTTCATCCATTTGTACACGCATATTTCCAAGTTACAAAATTTCCCTCCACCCTCCCTTCCCACTCTCCTCCCCTCAGCAAGGAACAGATTAGCATTTTTCATATATATTTTGTTAAACATATTTACAAATTAGCAATTTTTGGCACAAGGAATTAGGATTAAGGGAAAGAGATATATAAGATATCATTTTTATAAAGTGTGCATCAGATTTGGAAGAGTTTTTTTGCTGTGTGTTTTATTTTGTTTTGTTTTTCTTCCTCTGGTTGGGGATAATATAGTCCATAACCAGTCAAATACAGTTGTCCTCTCTCTCTCTGACCTGACGAGAGGAGTTGCTTCCATCAAGGTTGCTCATCTCCTAATGTTGATGTGTACATTGTTCTCTTGGCTGTACTCCCTTTGCTCAGCATCAGATCCTGTAAATCATTCCATGCTTCTCTAGAGTTCAACAATTTATGGCTTCTCATAGAACAATAGTATTTCATAGTATTCATATACCATAACTTGTTTATTCATTCCCCATTTTTGCCATTACAAAAAGAGCTGCTATGAATCTTTTGGAACATGTAGGACTTCTCCCAGTTTTTACAATTTCTTCTGGATATAGACCTAGAATTGGAATTGCTAGGTCAAAGACTTATCTTATTGAGTTCAAATATGACTACTAGCTATCCCTGAGCAAGCCACTTAACTCTATTTGCTTCAGTTCCTCATCTGTAAGATGAGCTGGAGAAGAAAATGACAAACCATTCCAATGTCTTTGCCAAGAAAACCCCAAATAGGATCTCAAAGAGATAGATATGATTGAAACAACCAACAACAACTAAAAAATTATTTGATTTGGTTCCATCTATCAGAGTCATTACCATCACATGGTCTCTGAAGTTATTTCTTCTTTCCCCTTTAAATATATATTTATCTAGAATGGTAATAGAGTAGGGTGTAAGTTATAATTACTTGAATGTTCTATAAATCAAGAGTGAATAAGGCACAAAATTGTTGTAGTTGAGTCACTTCAGTCCTAACTGACTTCCCATTGTCCCACTAGGATTTTATTGGCAAAGATACTGCAGTGATTTGCCATTTCCTTCTCAGAGTTGATTTTATAGATGAGGAAATGAGATAAATAGGGTTAAGTGACTTGACCCGGGTCACATAGCCAGTGTATGAGGTTACATTTGAACTCAGGTCTTCCTGATTTTTAGGCCAGGTGCTCTATTCATTTGGCCACCTAGCTGCCCTAGTAGAGTCAGTACTAAAGCTAAATAAAAGCAATTTTATTTTTGTTTTCTTTATTAAAAGTATTTTTGGCATCTTTTTTATACCACCTTTCTGAATAAATCTCCTCCCCCCCTTTTCACTAAGCCATCTCCTCATAATAAAGAATTTTTAGAAGGAAAATAATAGCTGTTCAATAAACCCAACCTAGGCAGGTGGATGGAGTCACGAAGACTCATTTTCTTAGGTTTAAGTATGATTCCCCTTTAGATAGGTATTAGCTGTGTGATCTGGAGCAAGTCACTTAACATTGTTTGCCTCAGTTCCCCATCAGTAAAATGAGCTAGAGAAAGAAATGGCAAATCACTCCAGTATCTTTGCCTAGAAAATCCTAAGTGGGATCAGGAATAATAAGACACAACTAAAAATATTTGAACAACAGCAACAACAATCCAATCTACAGATAACCAAATCTGAGCATTTATATAATATTACAAGCATACCTCTGCAAAGAAGACAAGGGAGGTACATTTTCCTGAATTCTTCCTCAGATCAAACTTCTTGGTCATGATAATCATTTTAGGGATAAACTTGCCTTATTCACTTGAAAAATTGAATAGTTCATTGGAATATACTACTAGAGCTATAAAAGATTTCAGAGACTATTAAGTTTAACCTTTTCACTTTACTTGTGAGGAAACTAAAGTTTTAGTAATTTAAGTGACTCATCCAAGGTTATAGAGGCGGTAACCATGAGGAGTGGCATGTAAATACTGGACCTCTGATACCAGAGCTAATGTTTTCTACCATACCACAACATAAACCCTCCATTCAAAAATATCATATGGTTTTGTAGTTTTAAAAGTTTTAAAGGGATGTTACAAGATTGAATAAAATCTGTACTGTCATTGGTATATTACAGCTGACAGTTACAAATTTTCTAATTATTTGTTTCAAAAAGTTGAGTATGGAATAAATAATAAGACATTTAGATTTCATTTAAATATATGCCTAATGCCCTAAAAATAAAAAAAAATAAAAATGTAAAATGTGGAAGTACCCCAAAATCCAACTGATCCTAAATCTATTCTTCATATCTACCTCTTGGACCCTAATAGAAAGTAGGATCTCCCCTGAAGACACTGCTTTTCCAGTAAGGTTTATTACTCCCATAAGACATCTTAGGGCTTATTTTCCAGAACAGTTATTCCTTGTCGACTTTATGTAAACCCTGAATCTCACCACCAGTCTTCACTCTTTATGAATGTATTTGTCTGCAAGTGAATACAGTACAAATCTTGGAGTTAAAAAAGCCTGGCCTCAAATTCTACATCAGATAAAATATTGTATGATACTTGAACAAATCACTTAGCCCCTGTGGGGCTCAGTTTCTCCATCTATAAAATGAGGGAGTTGAAAGTATTCTTCTGTGCTCTTTTACTTCCAAATCTAGGATCTTATTCCTTTTTTTAAAAAAATTAAATGAAGGCATTGATTAGCTTACTTCTAAAATCCCTTTTAACTCTAGATGTTCCAGTAATAGGATTAGGCCAGGTGGACCTGGAATCAGGAAGATCACTGTGTGTGACCTTGGGCAAAACCTATAACCTTGTTTGTTTCAGCTTCTGCATTTGTAAAATAAGCTGGAAAAGGAAATGGCAGACTACTACAGTGTCCTTGCCAAGAAAACCTAGAGTCTCAAAGAGTCAAAAAGAAATGAACAACAAAAGTAATAGAGTTCCTTGAAACACATTTCTACCCTCCTAAATGATTTCAGAAACTGGATCATCATCTTTCTCTTTTCCATTTCAGTCATAATCTATACAATTTTAACATCTCTATTGACAATATATCAGAAGCCTAGACTACATGATTTCTCTCTCTAGTCTATGAATCTGAATACTCCTTCAATCTCTATGACACAGTATAATGATATTCAATATGTCTTTATAACATGATCCAACAATGATTTGCCAACCTTTAAATTCTCCCCTACTTCCCTTTCATTCCATCATTACTCTACTTATAACTGCAGTTAACTTAGTGACTAATTATTTTAATATACTGTCACTAATATAAGACTCCTTTGTCATCTTCAATTTGCTATATGTCCATCATTCCAGTTTTTACCCCTGGATTGATCATACTATCTAATTTGCTCTACCAACCTCAGATCTTGATAGATAATCTTGACTTCTGTTTTACTGAAAAGATTGAGATTATCACATACATATATTTCCCTACCTTCTTTTCTTTCCAGAGAAATTCTTAATCTTTTCCAAGGTAAAACCTTTCCTGTATACACTACAAGTCATCTTTGACTTATCCCTTTCTTTTGTCCTTCATATCCAGTCACCAAGTCCTGTTTATTTTGCCTTTTTATTGATTTCTGGACTTGCAGTCCCTCCTCATTCCAATTCATCTTTCATCATCACATTTAGAATAACATTTCCAGATAGACAAAAATATATTAAGCACCCACAATATTGAATGAGACAACATATGAGAAGCATGGTAAAACCTAAAATGGCTATGTAGATAACTACATGAGTCATTTCCTGTGCTAAATGCTAGAGATAAAAGAAAACAAGCTAGTCCCTACACTCAAGGAATTTGTATAGCTAGAATTCAGAGAGTGGAGAAAGGAGGGAAGAGTACAATGTAGGCTTGTAGATAGAATAAGTAAGCTGAGAATGAAGGGAAATGTGGCTGGCTCTCCCAGAGGTATGCTAGTAAATACATAATAAAAAGCTCTTTGGAAAAAATGTGTACACTTCACACTTTTAAGTTTAATTCACCTTATCTCCATTTTTCCCATCACTTTCAGACAATCAACGAAACATTAATAAATCAAGCTCTGATTTGTAGCATTTGCCAAGACACATAAGCTCTCTCTAAAAATTTAACAACTCTTATTCTTGTTCCACTGGGCTCTGCCATAGTGTTACCCACTTCAGAAATCATGATCCCAGGAATTCATCAATCAAGAGAGCAGTCCTCAGTCATCCCAAGATGGTTAGGCTACTAAGGAAGTCAAGAAAGCAATGTGGAGAGTAAAAACAGACACTTCATTATTCTGTAATAGATGAGTGGATGAAGTGAATAATGACTGGATGAAGTGAATAATGAGTTTAAAAGCATGTATTAAGTACTTATTACCTGCCAATCTCTATGCTGATGACTGGAGATAGAAATACAAAACTTATGTAGTTTCTGTCCTATAGGAGTTTACATTCTAATGTGATAGGTAACACAATAATGAAGTGGTGGCCAGGAAAGGGAGGTGCAGTATGAAAACTCACAAAGATGCTGAATGAAACTATGGAGCAATCAGTTTATCCATCTTTGCCCTTGGAAGTTTTGATTTTATTACATTTTTTTCAGAGAAAGAGGAATGAAGAAGGAAAAGGCTAAATGGTGAAAGACTGTGTTAAGATGAGGATGCATGGTTTCAGAGAATGCTAAGTAGAGGAGCTAGGCTCCTTTCAATTAAGCTCACAGACACACACATACACACTTTTGAAGACAACATAAAGCCCAAATTTCTTTCTCTAGGAGTCAAGTCCCCTTATCATCTGATGTGCTTGCTCAGTTTTATTTTTGCTATTTTTTCTATGTGAATTCTTCACATACTAACCATTATGCAATTCTTACAGCTGACAACATGCCATGTGCTTATCATATTTACTTATTCCATGCCCAAATCCACACCTTCCATCCTTTACAAATATTCACAATCAAGTCTTTCATCAAATCTTATCTCCTTCCCTCAATATTCCAACTAGAAGTAATTATATATATATGCATATATATGACATATATACATATATATTTTACATTTGGAACTTATATATATAAATCCTTTTATTTACAGTCTTATAATAATGATAATTATTATTATTATTATCAGTTAACATTCCATATTTGGCTTTCAGTAGGATCTGTGATTTTATCTATGTAGAAAATTCTTGGTATGGAAACTCTTTGCACTGACAGAGAAATGACCTCTCATCTGAAACTTAAGAGTCTCATAAGTTTCCTGGTTCATTGGGATTTGCTCATGGTAGTGTAGCTAGTGTGTGTGTGTATATATATATATATATATATCAGAAGAAGAATTTGAACCAAGAACTTTCCAATTCTAAAATCTCTCTCTATCCTCTAGGATGGGGAACCTTTTTTTTGTCTGCCAAGGTTCATTGGAATATTTATAACATCATTTAAGGGCCATGCAAGATTAACAACTTAAAAATTAGCCTGTATATTTGTTAATTCACCCTTATGGTTTTAACCTATGGTTACCGTGGCATGCCCGACTAAATGACTTCTTAGCCAAATAAAGTCCGCTGGTTAGACATTCCCCCCGACCCTGTTCCAGACCAAATCATGTGGCCCCCTTGACATTTCAGATTTATTTGTTATTTGCCAAACCATTAGATTATCTTAATTTTAGAGCAGCAGCTATTGCCATGGAGTCTGTGAACTTTTCAAAAAAACTTCAATAGCTTCATTTTTATACTATTACTTTCCTTTGTTATCCTATGAATTTTACCTTATGATCTTAAAAATAATACTTTGAGAAGTACTCCATAGGCTTCACAAGACTACCAAAAGATACATTAAAGGTTAAAAACTTCTGATTGAGAGAATAAACATAAACTTTATACTTTTTCATATGTCCTCTCCCTAAAAAAATCTAGTTTATTATATAAACATAGCTTTTGTTTGATGGTTCTTTATAATACACTTTTCCAAGAAAATCAAGTAATATGGATACCTCTTATCTAAAATTTTTGCTGAGGTCCTGGTCATATACTAGTTTTTATGGCTTTTATTTGCAGATCATTGTCTTGTTATGAAGATAGTTTGAGGAGATGCTAATTAATTCAGTCTTCTTAGAATCTATATAAATTAATCAGTTTATTAAGAGGTTTGTTTTTTTGCTAAGAAAGCCCCATGGCTTCTAGAAATTTTCTGCCAATTTCTACCACCTAATACTATGCATTTATAGAGAAGTTTATTTGAAACTAATTTATCTTATCTTCCATTAGTTCAAAGTTCTTTTTTTGAGGGGGAGGTATGACTTCCTCACTCTTGGAAATCATTGAAAATGCATCAATGACATACAGTTTTGAGTAATCTAGGACTTTTACATTCTGTCTTTTCCTCTTGCAAAGAAATCCACTTTGACAAAGTAATGACCCTTGCATAATTGTTGTTCACAAAAAGGTTACAGTGTTCTCACCAGGATAATAGAGCTGGAAAACATTCCATTTTGTAATACCACATCTTCCTTTGCTCTCAACTCTTTAAACATAACAAATAATCATGCCTTATTAAGCACCTGCTCAATTTAGTTGAGAAATCTGGCTGTGACGGCCCTAAATCCTGACCTTTAACTTTTCTGTCAGATGCCAAAGTGATTATTTCTGCTCATTCTTGGTTTGACATTAGGGAGCAATTGGCTAATCCTCAGATCCTTCAGTCTTCTTATCTGGTCTCAGGCTAGTGCCCCTTCCTGTTCCTTTGTTTTAGATTTATTAAGACTTAGTTACCATACCAAAGCATGTGGGATAAAAAAAATCCTCCTTTTAACTCTCTAGGTAGCAGAACCACAGTGTAGATATCCAAAAGTCTCTAGACAACTTATAAAAAGAAGCTAAAAATTTGGAAACAAGCTGTTTCTTACTTCATTTATGCATTTAATAATATTAATAATAACAATAATGATAAAATTCAGGCAAAAAGCTAGTTTACCTGGGTGGGTAATAGAATATGTTTAATTTTGCATCAGGAATAGATTCCCAACTTGACTGGAAAATTTTGAAAGAATATTCCATTCTTCAAAAACACGTGATATATTTAGAAGGTACCTCTGACAAAAAAGGTCATGGCTATCTGTCTTTCTTATCATGAAAATATGGCATTTTGAGTCTTTCAAAGATTTAGCAAAAATCAATACAAATGCATATGTATATTATGAAGCTCTGAAATGGGAACAATTTAAGAGAAAATAGCATGCAGACTGGAGAGAAGAGAACCTTCTGCTGGGCCAGGTGTGCCTACAGTTGGGGGTGAGGAGGCATAATACAAGATCATAGCTATAAAGCTGAATAGGTCCTTAATGAGTTCAACCTCTTCATCTTTAAAGTCAGGGAATTGAAGTCATGAAAGGCAAAACTTAAGATCACAATGGTACTAAGTATTAGATCCAGGACTGACTTCTCAAGAGAGTGGGGGAGGGAGGACAGAGCTAAGGGGGATTTGGAAAGAACAAAATAGGATCTGAATATAGGGGGAGAATTCAAGGAACATTGGAGAGACCTGAATTTGGAATGAGAGGGGCAGGATTGAAAGGTCAGTTTTGCCCCTTACTATCCTATGTAACCTTGGGGAAACCACTTAAATTTTCTAGCCCCCATTTTCCCATTTGTAAAATGAGTCATTTGAATTTGCTGACCTCTAAAGATTTCTTCCAGCTCTAAATCTATCATTCTGTGAATAGTGTGACATCATGTAAAAGAAAAAAAAATATTATGGTGCTGATCAAAGTCCATGTAAAAGAGCTGGGGCACCTTGGCAGGATGAATGAATATAACAAGGCTTGTAAGATAAAAGCTGTCAAATGCATGGAAGAAAAATAGAACCATAGTCATGAAAAAAGAATGAAAGAATAATACAATATAAAGGATGTCTTAACAGACAGAACAGGGACTTTGTTAGGGATTGGAATTTCAAGGTAATAAAAATGGGTGATTTTCAAGTCAAAGTTAGGTACAAGATATATTGGGGAAGTGGTGTGGTCAAGTACAATTTCAACTTAAAGTCAAATTGAGGGGGAAAATTGCTCCTCTAGATAACAGAAGGGATTCCGAACAATAACCAAAGATGGTACTGATTTAGCTAGGCTTGACTAATTGGATACCAAGATTGTGTCTGCCTGCTCAGAAGGATGGTGAGGTCAGACCCTTGTTAGTAAAGTACATGCAAAAAGGAAGTCCTGCATTTCAACTTCTGTGGAGGTATTACATGTGGTATTACAGGAGGTATTATAAACATTTGAATGTGACTGGGCAGAATTTTGTTACATTTTATCAGGGTAAGGAGATTCAGAACTGGAGAGCTGAGATATGATCAGAAGCCTAGTTTGTAGTCAGATCTCCAGAGAAAAGTTCACTCTTCAGTTCCCCCAAAGCAGGATGGAGGAAGCTGAATAGAGGCTGGTCACAGATGATTCTGATTGACTAGAGGACGGATCAGTTGTGGACAAAGAGTTAGAATTTGAGAAACTAAGCAAGTGGTGAGAACTGGGTTCAGATTGAGCTTGAAGACAATATATATTTCTCCACAAGGAAGAGTTAATGAAAAGAAGAAATTTGCATTTTATCTTTGGAGGAGTGAGGGTGCGGGGAAGGGAATAATTTGTCTAAACTTTAAAAGAATGTGGATCCATTTGGGTCTTCAGGAAGACAGTCTCCAGGGGAAAAGTTTAAGACTTTTTGGTATCTGATATGTATCCTGTATTGGAGGGCCCTAGTCACAAGTAAGACAACTCACTAGGATTAGAAGTAGGGTAGACTAGAGCCACAGGCCATAACCAAAACTGTTCAAACTTCATTAAAGGAAAAAAAATCTTTGACCTAAAAGGATGTAAGAGCATAGATGGCTTATGTGGTATGTCAAATGAGATAATGTATGCAAAGCACTTTGAAAACCTTAAAGTTTACATAATTGCAAGTTATTAATAGGAGGAGGAGGAAGACTTAAAAACCTCTGCTGTCAAGGATGGCAGTACCTGTGTGATAGAGCATTTAAATTCAAGTTCATTGGAATGAATATTGTGCAAAGGAACTCAATAGCTATAGTTTCTCCATCAAAGTGCTCTCACCCTGTAGTTAAGTTTATTTGTGTATCTAAACAGTTTATACATGCAGGACTATAATCAAAAGAAAGGCAGCTGGTTGGCAATGGTACCAGGTCTGGAATCAGGAAGACAAGTTTGAATCAGGTCTCAGCTAGCTGTTTTTGACCCAAGGCAAGTCACTTTAGCTTTGTGCCCCAGTTTTCACATCTTATTAAATAATAGCACTGTGAAGATAAAAATATTATCATATTTGCAAAATGTTTTGCAGACCTTTAAGCGTTGTTTAAAGAGTAACCTTTTTTGTTAAAATAATTCTTTATTTTCTCAATTACATGTAAAGATGGTTTTCAACATTCATTTTTATAAGATTTTGAGTTCCAATTTTTTTCTTCCCCTCTCAATTCCCCCTCCCAATACAACAAGCAATTTGATGTTATACATGTGTGATTGTATAAACATATGTCCAAATGAGTCATATTGTGAAATAAGAAACAGAACAAAAGAGAAAAGCCACAAAAAGGTGAAAATAGTATGCTTGTATCTGCATTCACATTCCATAGTTCTTTCTCTGGATGTGGATAGCATTTTCCATCAAGAGTTTTTTAACCAATGTCATCATTATTGTATTTGTTTTCTCATCTATAGATGGAGAAGTCTTGCTAGAATTTAAGGGTTCTTAATATTGTTGTTTTTCCTAACCCCTTTAGCAATTGATGACTATGGACCCTTTTCAGAATAATGATTTTATATGGATAAAAATATTGATGTACATTTAACCATTTTTAAACAAAAAATATCTTTATATACTCCAGGTTAAGAAAGCCAGATAAATGATCTCCAAGATCCCATCATCAAGTCCCAAAACTATTGTCCTAAATTGATGCTGAGTTCTCCAAAAATAATGATGTAATCAGTTTCTTCAAGAGAATTTCCTAAAATGAATCTATTTATACCAATTCAGAAAATAGGGAAAAGCTGTGAACTCTGAGAGTAGAACCTCTCTCTCCTCTTTGTCTTAGGGTATAAAATTATTCTTAAGATCTCTCTTTTTTTAAAATTTTTTTGCAAGGCAATGGAGTTAAGTGGCTTTTCCAAGACCACACAGCTAGGTAATTATTAAGTGTCTGAGACCAGATTTGAACTAGGGTCCTCCTGACTCCAGGGCCAGTGCTCTAACCATTGCGCCACCTAGCTGCCCTTATAAAATTATTCTTAATCTACCCAGAAGGTAAGCATTCCATCCCCATACCCCACTCCCATTTTATCAAAAAATTAGGAGAATTATGTTAGGGGAACCTCTAAAGAGCGTCAGGTTTTAAAGTTCTAATGCTTCTAACTTCTAAAATTAGATTGCCTTTCTCTTGCCTCTTTTGATGATTTAATTAGTTTAGTCATTACAGAGCTTCAAAATAGAGTGGGAAATTATGACCATAGTCCCCAATAACACATTAGAATTGTCCAGAAGTTCATATTTTTTTAAAGTTCTTCCATATGTGCTATTTTATATTTGCAATAATACTCTGAGGAAGAGTTACCTCACATTTATACTGGACTTTAAGATTTAGGAAGCACTTATAATTGCAATACTGGGAGTTAAGCAGTGCTGGCATGATTTGCTCTATCTTACAGATAGGGAATGTGAAGCCATTAGAGGTTGAAAAAAAGAAAGAAAAACTTATCTGCATATGATTAATAATTGTCTGATGGGGGATTTGAATCCAGATCTCCTGAATTTGAGTCTACTGTTTTTTAACCATACTATGGTACACTGCCCACTAGTAACAAGAGTAGGTTCTATAGGTATATAAGCCACATTTTATACCATAGCAAATAAAAGGGCAGTTAGGTGGCACAGTGGATAAAGTACCAAGCCTGGACAGGAAAACCTGAGTTCAAATCTAGCCTCAGAAGCTTACTGTGTGACTCTGGGCAAGTCACTAAACCCTGTTTGCTTCAGTTTCTTTTATCTATAAAATGAGTTGGAGAAGGAAATGGAAAATCACTTCAGTATCTTTGCCAAGAAAATACCAAATAGAGTCATGAAGAGTCTGATTCAAATAAAATGACTAAGCAGCAACAAATAAAAAGAGATTCTGTGTGCCCAAACCTTGACCAGAGTGAACCTTGACCAGGCATCTAGTATCTTTTAAGAAATGACCAGAATATGATACTAATGAAGAAAAAGTGAATTACATGATGCTAATGGAGATAATACTCTGTTTTAAGTTCCAATATACAAAAATTGTTCTTTGATGAAAGAACACAATCCTTATTTTTGTCACAAGTGTAAGAAAATGTTATTGACAAAAAATAGATAATAATTACCAACATTTATATATCACTTCAATCATTCAGTTTGTACATTTTAATTCCCAAGTCTCAGAATAATCCTGGAAGGTAGATAAAGAGATGATAAAACTGAGAGATATTAAATGACTTTCCTAGAGTCGTGCAGTTAAAAAGTATCTGAAATTGGATTTGAATTTCAGTCTTCCTGGCTTCAATTCCCATACTATATCTAATATACCACTTAGCTACCTGCTTGATGTATAATCATTATTGGAAAAAATTGTCCAAATTGAACTTTTTCTCCTTAACAGAAAAGTAGTATCACTATACACAAAGTACAACAAATTTTTTGTCTCTAGGGAGATACTCACTTATTTAATCCAACAGGCATTTAATATGTAGGAGGCACTATTAGGCTCTGGTAATAAATGGTCAAAGAAAGGGTTAAAGAAATCTACTTGCTATTTATAACATGTATAACTAAGCATATGCATGAATACTGGAAGGAAGGGGGAGACTACTATTAACAAGGGAGGGAAATAAGTCTTCTCAAAGGAGCTGGCATTTCTTTAGAGGAAAGCCAGGTGAAGGCAAAAACTAGAAAGTTGGCTTTAGGAAAACTTAAATATTCAATCTGACTGAAATGTAGAGTGTGTAAAAGGCAATCCAAGGAAAGGAATTTGGAAAGTTAGCCTAGAGTCAGATAATAAAGAATCTGAGATGCCACACAAAGTTTGTGTCTTACCCTAGAGGCAACAGGGATCCCCTGAATTTCAGGAGTAGAGGACTGACAAGGTTAGGCTTGAGATTTGGAAATATCAGTTTGGTTTGGCAGCCAGGTGAAAGATAGATTGGAAAGGAAGCAACTTGAAGCTGGAAGTTCAATTAGGAGATTACTGCAATTCTTTCCTTCAGAATCCCCAGGTCTGAGTCTTATATTTCCTGACAATTTCCTGACTTTCCATTTTCTACACTTGAAGTGCTAATTTCTATCTATTAAACATGCTGTCATTATTCCTTTTTTCCTGCCAATTTGCTTCAACACCTGTGTGGTTTTGACATGAAGTCTTTCTATTCATTTAACCCCAGATTTTTTGTTGTTGTTGACATTTCAGTTTTATCTTTTCACAAGAATGTGTCACATCTTACCCTGATTTTCTTTTGGTTTAAATATTTATCTTCCTCCAACATGTATGATTCATCCAACCAGCCCTAATCATTAAATGATGAAATACATTCTAGGATATGCTATAGATTTTCTTTGTTCTCAGAGTATGGTTATATCCATTCTTCCTCAAATTAATGCATTTTAACCTGAGTTATTATTTTTAGTCAATTAGTTTTAGATGAATTATATTCTTATGCTTCTAAAGTATTCCTTTTTAGGTACCTACTAACCTAACTTTAGGTTGGCATGTAAATCCCTTCCTTCCAACACCCTCCTCCCCTACCATTCATATTCTTGTGCTGAATCAAAGATGGATTTCTGATTTTATGTGACCAAATCAGACCACATCCTCAGTTTATTTCTACTAACCAAAAATATACAAAGAAAAAGTAATAGCCTACCAAATTCCTATCATCATAGTGAACACACAGGAGTAAAGTGCTGAGAAATAGCCTGTAAGTATAAATCATACCAGGACCATCATGAATACAGGAACACCCCTGCCCTCAAACATAGAACCATGGATCTAGAACAAAAAGGGATCCTCAAAGTCCCTCAGGTAAAATATCCTTATTTAACATAAGATGAAACTAAGGTCATTGGAAATTAACTTAAGCAAGTACTAGACATCAGAGGTTATATGTGAGATCAGATCATTTAATTTCAGAGCTAGTATTCTTTGTTCTCTAAGTCTTTCCAAATACCCAAATCATTCTAAACATTTTCTGACTCTTCTAGAATTAATTGACCAAGCTAATCAATAAGTCCTACAGTTAAATATCAAGTACTATGCAAAAGATCAAAGATATAAATACAATGAATTACACAATCACTACTTTCAAATATATTTTCATTGTAATAATACAGTAAGTAAATATATAAAATACATAAAATAAATATGAAAATAAAAATACAAATGAATTCAAAGTCATATAGAAAGATCAAAGTAGATGGGAGAGCAATTGGAGAAATCGGGATAGCTGTGATGTAGAAAGTGATAATTTTGTTGCATTCTGAAAAAAGAAAAATCTCTACCATGATACAGAAATGAGAGATGGGATATTTTACAGGGTGAATAATCTTTTTGACTGGATTACAGAATTCAGGAGGAAAAATGTTGAGTCCCCTTTCTGGACTCCCTCAATCTTCCCCAGGTAAGCATTGAAGGGGAGGGAGACAAGAAAGGCAAGTTCTCCTTTTGTGCACCAAGGTTTCCATTTATTCACCAAAACACAAGTGCTTAAATATCCCTCCTAGACTCTAATCCACTCCCACTCCCATGGCACTTAGTAAAATAAGGCTCTGGTGCTCAAGGACACTAGGTGATGAAGGTTCACAGCACTCCCACACACAAAAGTCCCTAACAATAACATCTAATGAGCCTGGAAGAATAATTTGGGACCATGTTGTGACAACTGTAAAGTGAAAATAGTTTTAGATTGTATTCTAGAGGCACTAGAGGCACTATGTAAATAACCATATTACTTTTTGCAATGATCCAGGAGTCATAGTAAATTTAATAGAAGAATGATTCAGATGGTTTAAAGAACTATGTCTTGGATGAACTGGAGTGATGAGAAATTTAGGCAGGGAGACCAATCAGAAACTGCTACAACACAGGCAAGAAATAAAGAACACCTGTTCTAAGATGCTGGCCATGTGAATAGAAAAGGGGTTAGTTGTGAGAGAGGTTGTAAAGACACAAAAGGAAAGATCTGACAACTGACTGGATATTGCTATTCTGTGCTATATATATATACTTATTTCCTATCACTATCACAAGAGAATGGATCAAAAGAAATGGCCAAACACCTTTACCTTAGAAGCTACCAAAAGCTATGCACTAGCTTAGGTAGGCTGTTCTCTATACTATTGCAAATCTATGGAGTTATAATTAACTCTTCTTTCTATAACAAAACCCAGTCTTTATGATGATCAATTTCCTGCATTAAGATGGTATACTTTTGTCATCCATGTAAGATCAAATTGATTCACTAAAATATAGGGCTTTCCTGTTGAAAGGTCTTGCTTCTATTTTTCCATTCCCTGTATACCTACCCCATTTCCCTGCAATCACTGTGTCAGGGTATTTATGATGGAAAAAGAACACAGTTTAGGGGTATAGAAGTGTCTTCAACTCTTCTCTCTATCCAATACTGTATAAGTCATAACATTTCAATTCAGTTGAATAATACTGTCTCCCTGTTCTTCTAGTTGGGTGCTATGAATTCTATATTCAAGTTGCTAACTCCTTTAACCCCTTATCCATACTAGATTCAAAAACTCCTATTTTTATTCATGTGATTCTGCCAAAAATATTTATTTTTATCAGAAGAAAAAAAGAAGGAAGAGTTTAACTCCTGACATCTTCAGTTCAGATAAGACCGTATTTGTCATCATTGTGAAGTGAAAGGCCCAAATATCAGTCACTAAGGACTAAAATGATCTTTGAAATGGTTGAAGTTTGTGCTTTAAATAATTCTGTTCACAAAATGGAACATTCAGCATGTGCCAGTGTCATGGAACCTAATGCCAATCATGACATTCTAAGGCTTTTGGAAGCTTCTTTAAACCATTTTCAAATATTTCACCAAGCTAATGAGAGTTGCTATTATATTAGTCCAAAGACATCTACCAAAAATAATTGAACAAAATAGCTGAAGACAACCCTGGTAAATCCTATAAAGAAGATTTCAACAACTTCAAACTATTACAACTAATTCATACTTACAAAATGAGGGAGGGGCTGGAGGGCAACATACAACAACTGAAATACTATTCCCAGGCATTTTTATTTTATAGTTACCATTTGTCCTTTGCCTACAGCTTGTTTCTTGGGAATAACTCATATTAAACTAAACAAAACTCATTTAAGAAGGTAAAGGTGAAGTCACAAATGCATATGCATGCATATGTTTGATATATATTTACATATATATCAATATGTGTATATACGTATATTTGTGTATTTATATGCATATATTTTCACCTCATTTTACAAATGAAAAATGAAAGAAACATTTAAAAAATATATCAAATATACTGGCCCCTTGTCCCATATTACTCTAGTAATATATCAATGGCTATTTCTTTTGCAACTTGAAATTTTTTTGGGGGGGGTATTTTCTGATTTAACATGCAAATAATTTAAACTTCTAACCAAATGATGATACTATATGTTCATATCCAGTTTATATTTATTAAATGTCTACTACATGCAAAGGTTGAGGCAGAATTATAACTAGAATTTTATTTGTAGCTTAGCAAGATGGGGAGGGAAGAAAATTCTTCTAGGGCATAGTAAAATGTCCTGATCTGGTGTTATTGGCACCCTCTAAATTTCTGCACCCTAGGACATAGTGCTCATCCAAGTAACAAAAAACAAATTGAAGGGTCCTACCATGGAAGAGTTTACATTCCACTGGAAGCAGTTCATGTTGCTATGCTAAGAATGATATTATTACATTTAGAGAAAACTGGATTCTGAGATCATTTAATTTTTAGACCAAAACAAGATAAATATAGCTCCTCATTTATTTGATTTATTAATTACCATGTCTTTGAATAGAAAATAATAAAAGTATGAAAGTAGAGGAGAGAATTCATCCTGTTAATCAGTAAATCAAACTTTCTATACACCCTATTCTCAAATACTTCACTATATAACATGGTATATTTGTTTATGCAAATGATTTATTTTTCTCTGCTAGATTGCAAGATACTCACAGGAATGGTGTGTTGAAATCTCTTTGTAACCACCTCAGTACCTAAAATATTTCCTGCATGCAAATACTATGAAGAGTTTATTGAATAGAACTGAATTTAAGAAGCATTGTCAATTAAAGAGTTCAGTACAAAAAATCAAACCATCCTCATGCTTATAGGTGAGAATTAATGTTTATAAAATTTATTCTTTGATTTAATTTGTGAAAGTATGGCAAATAAAAGCTAAAATGATTATTTTTTTTCTTTATTGCCACAAATATAACTTTAATTTTATTCCACTGTTTATCTTCTAGATCCACAGAATGAAATGATTTAAGTTTTTATGTAAATAACCATATTGCTTTTTGCAATTCATCAAGTTAAATATTTAAATAATTAAACAAACATATATGACTTACAGAGAGGGGAAAAATGTATTGCTAGTAAAACCATTATGGGACAGCTTATTCACTAAACAAAGCCAGGGTGGGATCGTAATCATTTCAGAGTTCCCATGTGAGTCAAAGAATGTAATTTTAATGAAGTATTTGTGCTTAGTACAGAAGAATAAAAAAAAAGCCAATATTGTCTTTTAGAGGTTTTCTTTGGAAGTCTGTACCCTGTGGTGAACTGAGTTGAAGTATAAATGAAATTGACAAGAATTTCCTAAAAACAGAATATACTTGGGGCAGCTAGGTGGCACAGTGGATAAAGCACTGGCCTTGGAGTCAGTAGTACCTGGGTTCAAATCCGGTTTCAGACACTTAATAATTACCTAGCTGTGTGGCCTTGGGCAAGCCACTTAACCCCATTTGCCTTGAAAAAAAAAACCTAAAAAACCCCCCAAAAAACCCAGAATATACTTAAAAATCTGATTGCCATCATTGGGGCTGCAGGAGGTAATAGTGGTGGTAAGGGGGGTGAAATATGTTATGTGAAAAGATATCTTAGTTTAATTTAAAAATAATGTTTACAAATGTACAACATTAGCATGTTCTGAAAGGAATTACCTTTTAAGTGGTAAGTGACAAGGAACAGCCTATTCATGTAAAATAACAATCTTTTTTTATTCAAAAAGGAAAGCTCATCAAAGAACAAAATGATTGGTTACACATGAAATGAACCTATTTATTTTACCTAAATGTGATTTAGTTACAACAGTTCTTGTTCCTGGGAAAATATTGACTATGTAAGGCAAGTAACTGTAGCCTATAGCCCTTCAGCTCTCCACAAAATGACATCTGCAGCTTTTAATATCAAAGTCTTTCTCACTTCTTGCTTTTGCCCCTGAACCAACTTAAGTGAGTATAACTATAATTCTTTCCTAAAAGTTTGCACATTCTTTCAAGCTAGTTAATACCTCCCTCTAACCATAGAGTTACTATCAGTGATAACCAGATAACATAGACACATTTTCAAGTGACCAACAAATAGCTTGAGTAGGCTATGAACATTAATTTTAAAAGAATATAGAGAAACTTTGAAGTGCTGTCAATGGTTTTATATTTATATTTTAGCTGAACCATCTTGGGACAGCGATATATAGGGAGAGAATTCCAGGCATGAGACCGAGTGACAATTCCCAGAGTCGGCAGGTGGAGTGGACTATAAGAAGAATAGTAAATGTATCTCAGAATCTTTGGCGGGGGGGGGGGGGAGGATAAGGTTTAAAAAAGACAAAAACAGAGAAGGGGCCAGGTTGTGAAGGGCTATAAATGTCAAGCAGAATTATATATTTGATCCTAGAGTTTATGGAACACCACTAAAATTTAATTGACAGGTTGGTGGTATGGTCATTTCTGCTCTTTAGGAAGATTATTTTGATAACTCACTGGAGCATGGTTTAGAGTGCAGAGTGCCTTAAACCAGAGAGATCAACCAGTAAGCTACAGTATTCCAAGTAAGAAGTGATAAGCATATGAGCCATGATAGAAAGGTAAAATGGGCTGATTTTCGCAACATACTTTATGTGGGGAGATGGGGTTAGAATTGTGAGAGATTGTGAAGACTCAGGGATGATTGGTATACTTTCTCATTTATGTAAAAATTTTTGAGAGTCATTTACACCAAAACCTAGTATACTTTTTTGAGTAGCATCTTTTTTTTTTCATCCATATGCACATGTATATTTTTAAGTTACAAAATTTCCTTCCACCCTCCCTTCCTACCTCCCTCTCCCCAACGGCAAACAGTCAGATTAGCATGGTACATACATACTTTTGACAAATATGTTTACAGATTAGTCATTTTTGGTATGAGGAATTAGGATTAAGGGAAAGAAATACATAAGAGACAATTTTTATGAAGATTCTGAAGGGATTTTTTTAAAATTTTGTTTTGTTTTGTTTTTATTCCTCTGAATGGGGATAACATTGTCCATAGCTGATCTAATACAGTTGTTTTAGCTCTCTGAATTACTGAGAGGAGCTGCTCCCATCAAAGTTGATCTCACAATGTTGTTGTTAATGTGTTTATTATTCTCTTGGTTCTTCTCCCTTTGTTCAACATCAGATAGAGTATATTTTTAGCAAAGTAGAAGAAAAGGATTATTCAGCAATAATCTTGTTTGGGTTACTCCAAATAGTGGTTATTAATATGTTAATATCAGTTAAAAGATTAATATCAGTCGAAAGAGTATTTTTTTAGTTTGTTTTTTTCTGCAAGGCAAATTGGACTTGCCCAAGGCCACACAGCTAGGTAATTATTAAGTGTCTGAGGTTGGATTTGAACTCAGGTACTCCTGACTACAGGGCCGGTGTGCTATCCACTGTGCCACCTAGCCGCCCCTAAAGAATATTTATTAATGGCTAATATCTCTAATTCAGTGCTTTGACTCTGAGCTGTTTAATATTTTGGATTGATATCTTGAATAAAGGAACAGAGTATGCTTATGACACTTGTAGTGGACAGGAATCTGAAGGAACAGCCAATAGACAACATTAAAAAGGAGCATATTTGGCTAAAATTGGACAGAATATAAGATGAAATTTAAGTGTTAAATGTAAAATTCTTCCCTTGATTTAAAAAAAAATTCACTACACAAACATAAGGGATGAAAGGTTAAAGACTTTGGGGAGAGAGGTTGTCTGAAAACATCTATGCTTTGTAGGGGACTGCAAACTCAGAATATGCCAATTGTGTGGTGACATGACAATTAGAGAAGATGAGACCTACCATCACCTGCTCACTATTGATAAATCAAGTATTATATTTAGTTCTGAGTGTCACATTGTCAAACTGAGGCATAACAGCAGAAATTACAGACAATTGAGAGTTCCAAAAAGGATTAATGAATCAACAAACACCTATAAAGGACCTTCTATATATTAGATTCTTAGGATAAAATAAATAATAAACCACAAATAATAATAATAAACTAACAATTAAATGAATAGACTAAAAGAAACAATCCTTGACCTCCTCTATCAGAGGACAATATATATACATATTTACTTTTGTAGAATCAGTAGAATGTCCTGAAGAAGAAAACACTTAGTGAGGATCTTACCCTTAATTATTTGAAAATCAACATAATTTTAAAAAGTAATTAAAACCAAAACTATAAATAGGACAACAAAAGTGAAAAAATAATATTCAAAATTTAATATAATTCAGTGCAATAATAATGCAATTAAATTATTAGAAGAGCTCAAAAACCATAAACTTTTGACAGATTCCTGTCAAAAAAGAAAAGGGGTTGCCAAAGTCAAGACTAGGCAGAACATAAACTCATTGGATAAGCTGTACCATCTACTAAAAGAAGAGAGAAATAAAGAAAGGTCAAAAGGAAGGTAAAGAGAATTTTGCAGGATGTCAAACTAAGTAAAGTCAATCCAAACATACCATTAAATGATTGAAATTAAAGGTCTATAAGCAGAAGAAAGATGGAAAAAAATTTGTAAAAATCTTTTTAATAAAATATTTTCTCTATCAAGGATGATATAAACAGTATTCTTATACCATAACAGCTTAAAGGGAATGTAAAAATTGAAAGAAAAATAGGAAAGAGAGAGAGAGAGAGAGAGAGAGAGAGAGAGAGAGAGAGAGAGAGAAAAGAATTTTGATTTCATTAAGTGGTATTTATACAATATATCTAAGGGAAAGAAAGATGAGGATATGGGAAACAATCTTGGATATTAAACATAAAAAATGGGAATATAGAAACATTAATAACTACATATTTCAATACTTACGCTCCCATTTATGCAAAAAAAATTGAGAATCATTTACACCAAAACCTAGTATACTTTTAGTGAGGTAGAAGAAAAGAATTATTCAGCAACAGACCATATCTTTACCTAACTTCAGGGCAGATAGTTATAGAAATGGGGCTATGATTAAGAGATGATTAAACTAGGGGCTTTCATATTGTACCAGTCGAGGTGAAATTATTAGATAGTTGAAAGATGGACAAGAGCAAAAACATTTACTAAGAATGTTTTCATTAATCAAGATCAAAAGTTGGAGGTTCGAAGACAATCAGATACCATTGTAGTTCTGAACATAAAAAGATGCCAACTAGTGATCCAGGGACATTTTTCACATGACCCATCAGGCAACTTCAGAGTTATCAAGTCTTGGAGTCCTGAGGGGAGTATGGTTGCAGAACTAAGTAGTATAGGCCATCAGGAGACAGACTAGGTTAGGGTTACCCTATTGATGAATATTTGTCACTTACTATGAAGGTTATAGCTTGCTTGGCTGAGGAACCAAAGGGGTGCAGTGACCATTTGTGGAATTTTTATTGAATGTTGCTAAGTCAAAATCTCCTAAGTCTGAAGATTCTGCAGTGCTGAGGAGCCTTGGAGATTTGGATGAAACTTACATCTAAAAAAACTAAGGTCTTCCATTGTATCCGGGTCAACACTAGTCTTCCTGTTCCTACTATATCAGGTCATTGAGTTGATGTTTCTGGAAGAGATAGCAAGAATGATGTTTTTGCTCAATACCCTCTCTCTTTAATCCAAATTATGTGCGTGTGATGACATCATTTAATTGATGTAATGGTCTTTTTCAGGATCAAAGAACATTATTATTATTATTATTATTATTATTATTATTATTATTATTATTATTATTATTATGGCTTTACCATTATATGGTTAACTGAAAGATATGGAAACTATACAGTTACATTGAGTTTATTATTTGAAGATTCAACAGATTGTTTCATAGTCTTTTAAAACAAGTCATCTCCTGACCACTTTAAAATTATTTAAGATTCCTTTGAAATTAAAACAGAACTAGCACAGTTCAAAAATCCTCTGATGATAAATATCAGAAGAGTTATAAAATATCTTTGACAAAAGTATTTACCGCTGTGACTCAGCAAAGAGTTTGAATTAAATAGGGATTCCTTGGGATTGGTGATATCCTCCAGATGCTTCTGTTTGTGCATGAAATTTGTTTATTACCTGAAATGCCACAACATTGCTCAGCCTTGCAAAAGATTTGTAATCATTTGAAGAATTTTAGCTTATGTAATTACACAAAAAAGACCAAATAGTTAAAGATTATGCCCACATTTCAATGTTCAACTGCATACAGAAATTTACTAACACTGGATATCTGGAAGAAGTAGGAGAGATATATAATGAATTCAGAAAAGAGGTAAATAAGACAGGGAAAATGGGTATATTGCTTTAGAAAAATGTAAAACTCTTTTACTAACTTCAGGTTTCTCATGAAAGAAAATGCCCCTCTTTTCAATATTTACATTTTTTATGAGTGTTGCTAATGATAGTGAGATAGTGAATACAATTGTGTCTGAGGATTTTAAGAATGTTACATAGAAAGCATTGGGGAAATATATTGTGTGTGACCAGACAATATATAACCAAGGAGGGACTCTAATGATCAGAAGTAAAGGATTTTATCAAGAAATCATATAATAGAAAGAGAAGATTGATTAGTTACAAGGAATGAATGAAGGATGATAGGTAGACAACCAGAGAATTCTAGTGGTATACTCACTGTTTGAGAAGAAATTAAAGAATCAAAAAAAAAAATCATATACTATGCCCAGGTGGAATTTATAACAGGAATGGATATAGGACTGATTCAATATTAGGAAAATTAAAAACATAACTGACCATATCAATACAAAACAAGCATAAATCATATGACTATCTTAATAGATGCAGAAAAAACCTTTTTTTGACAAAAGCAATATCAATTCTTATTAAAAAGCCCTATAATGCAAAGGAATCAATGGAGTCTTTTTAAAATGAAAAGTAGTATCTATCTAAATCCAAGAGCAAGCATTTTGTGTAATGGGAATAATTTAGAAGCCTTCCCAATGAGATTTGAAAATGAAGTAAGGATGCCATTATTATCAGGACTATTAATTAGTGCTGTACTAGATATGTTAGTTATAAATTGAAGGAATAATAAAAACAAAGAAACTAAGCAATCATCTTTTTCAGATATTATGATATATTTAAGGAACCCTAGGGAATCAATAAAATACTAGATAAAACAATGAACAATTTTATCAAAATATATAAAATAAACTCACATAAATCATCAGCAATTCCATATATTACCAAAAGAAAAAAAACAGCAGGAAGAAATAAAAAAATAAATTATGTTTAAAATAACCAAAGATGGTAATAAAAAAAAATTTGTGAGTTTATCTGCCAACACAAATCCAGGAATTATATGAGGGTTACTTATATACTTCATCTATATCTATATCTATATCTATATCTATATCTATATCTATATCTATATCTATATCTATATCTATATCTATATCTATATCTATATCTATATCTATATCTATATCTATATCTATATCTATATCATATCATCTATCTCTATCTCTATCTCTATCTCTATCTCTATCTCTATCTCTATCATTATCTCTATCTCTATCTCTATCTCTATCTCTATCTCTATCTCTATCTCTATCTATATCTCTATCTATATCTATATCTATATCTGTATCTATATCTATACATATATATATATATACACATATATATGAAATTACAAAACATTTTTCACAGAAATAAAAATAAACCCAAACAACAGGAGAAAAATTAATGTCTCCTGGGGAGACTGAGTCAATATAATAGAGAAGACAACTCAATCTAACTTCACTTACTTATTCAATTCCATGTGGATCAAACTACAAAATAATTGTTTTATATATAGGAAACAATAAATAACAAAATTCATTTGGAATGGCAAAAGTTCAAGAATATCAAAGCAGAAAAATGTGACCTAGCTGTACAAATTTCAAACTATATATTACAAAGAGATAATAATCATCATGGTAATCTGGTACAAGAAATGGAGCAATGAATCAGTGGAATAGTTATAGAGAAATAAATACTGATAGTAATCTAATATTTAATAAACTCCAAAATCCAAGTTTTGGGGGCAAGAAATCATTATTGGACCAAATAATTGCTGGTAAAACTGGAGAAAAATTTGGTCAAAACAAGGCATAGACCAATATATATGGTTTAGACATAAAGGGTGTTATAAGCGAATTAGGGAAGAATGAGCAATTTTATCTGTCAGGTTTATGAAAAAGGGAAAAGTTTATGCCCAAACAAGAGATAGAAATGGACAACTTTCACTATATCTATCTATCTATCATCTATCTATCTATCTATCTATCTATCTATCTATCTATCTATCTATCTATCTATATACATACATACACACAAGTGCCCCACAGGAAAGGTTATAATCTAAATCATTGTAGAGAATTCTTAAATCAGTGAGTTTACAGATCTATTTAAGATATGATATTGGTATGTTGCTCCTCAGGGATAACTGAATTTTTTTTTAAGTTTTTGCAAGGCAAATGGGGTTAAGTGGCTTGCCTGAAGTCACATAGGTAGGTAATTATTAAATGTCTGGATTTGAACTCAGGTACTCCTGACTCCAGGGCTGGTGCTGTATCTACTGCACCACCTGGTCACCCTAATAACTGAATTTTAATAAGAGATTTTCATAGGAAACAAAAATGCTATCATTCAAGGGGTATAATTTCTAATGGAAGAGCATTTAGGCCCTACAAAAAAATTATGAGAAACAAATGATTTTGATAGGGTAAAAGGATGATGGGAGCTCTTCCAATTACCTCAACTCACATTGTTGGTAACTGAAAGGTATTTCTCTTTGTGATATAAGCTCTACCCAGAACTCAAAGTATTTTTGTATGGAATTTTCTGTTCTAAGAAGAGATTTGTGGGCAAGAAGACTACAATTTCTTGACACAGTGTTTAAATTCTAATTCAAAAACCTACTAGCTATGTCACTATGCACAAGTGAAAATGTTTCTAACATGACTTTGAGAGGTTAGTGGTTGGGCCCATATCTAAATCTTATAATCCTTTCAATGGACTGTTGTGAATTGAGAGGAGTGTATTATTAATGATGTCTATTATCAGCTGCTCTTCCTCCCTCTCCCACATGTATATTTACCCCCAAACCACAGTCATTTGAGGAGTCTACTATAGAATATAGGAAATTTTACTCACAACAAAATTTTTGAACCCTATCTTGCATATATCCTCTTCTATTTCCAGTGTCCTTTTCTCTCTTCAGAGCAAGATTTTTACTCATCATAGCAGTTCTATAAATTTATTTTACTTTCAGATTTTAAAACCTGAATTTCTCTGTATTTCCAGGTAACTTCTCTTAGAAACCTTGAATCTATTTGTCATTTCTCCTCAGAGATAAAGCTTCTTTAAATCTCTTCTAGTTCTGTATCTTTCTGATTTCTAGTCTCCTTATTTTCCAGACATTTTTCCTTAGTCTTTCCCTAAGTTTAATCTTTACTCTTATTTGGATGACCATATAAATTTCCTTTTTTATCTTTGCTCTAATTTCCATTCCTCCACTCCCATTCCTATTCTTTCCTTATAGTTATTCTTGTTGTTGACTTTTAATTCCTAATAAACCTTTCAATCTCATGTAGCATCTTGCTTGTGGAAGTGGTTCTCTGACTAAATATACTTAGGTGTTCTTTTAGAGATCTTTCATTATGGAAGATCTATATCTGGATATGATAAAACCATTTGTGATGTTCCTAAGTAGCATTACATTAGGCTAGAAAATAACATTAGCATAACACAATAGCCTTCACAACAATTCCTCATATCCATTCATTCACTCAAAAAATACTAATTTAGTTCAGTCTAATAAAAATGAACTATAGAGTTGAAAGGCAAAAGACTTAGTCCCTATACTCATTGCACATATGGTCATGGGTAAGTCACTCTGCCTCTCTAATTTTAAGCTTCCTCATTTATACAATGTGAAAAATAATACTTACAGACCAACATGACTGTGAGAAAGTGCTTTGAAAACTATAAAACTCTATATAATGTAAGTTACTACTATTAGTACTACCACATGCCAGGTCCTGAGGTACTAGAAGGAAATACATATTGAAACTCTCTTGGGGAATGGGTGGGGAAAAGACGTGGCAAATGTTAGCTTGGAATTATGAATGGAAACATTGGTGATATAGTGGAAAAGTATCAAGTTTCCATTCACTAGGAACTTAAAATACAGAATATTAACAATTAGTCTTTTTCTCTCTAACTTTTCACTTCCCTTACTCCTCTCCAAGTTAAGATAAAGCAAAAGAGTAAGAGACATCAATCTTTCTGGTTTGGCCTGTTAAAGATACAAATCTTGTCTGTATCCCACTCCTTGTGGTGAGTGTAGTCCTGGTAGCTTGGCAAGAAATGAACACTTGATATCAGATCTGAAGAAACTGAGGGACCTCATAAAGTGAAGAGGTTCCTACAGCAAAGCAGAGAAAGACCTGGAAAGTTAGAAGTGCATCTTGGAATGGAAAATATAGAAGCTAGAGGTGGAAAGAAGATTCTCTTTAGCCTCCTGAATTGGAGAAAAGAAAAAAAAAAGCATGAAGGATTGTGCTGAGGTGATTTGGAGTGTATAATTGGGAATGAGAAAGAGCTACTATTGGATGACTTTAATTACTCAGTGGTGTTGGAGAACACAGCAAGTTTCTCTTCTGAGAGAGAGGAGGCGGTATGGTGATAAATTGTTTGAGAAGAGTAAAAGAGTTAGTATAGGACCATCCAGAGAGGCTAATATCATTTGGTTAAATGCAAAATTGTATTCTATAATACCCTTCATCAATTTATGCTGTTCCTATTTTTAAAAAGTGTGTCCTTCCATCATCACTTTTTGGCCATTAATCACATTCCACCAAATCTTAGACAAATTTGCATTCTTCTGTTAAGTTCTTCAGCTCACCTGTATCTTAATCTCTGAGACAGAGATTGCATTCCCTGATAATATCTTAACTGGTCAGTCATTCTGCAAATCCTCCTTTTTCTTCTGAAACACCTAGCTTTCAGCAACAGCATTGATGAAAATACCCCTTGTGCTTATACTTCCTGTTCAGTAGATTGTAATTCCCTAAGATATTGCCTCTATTTCTTCTGCTGGTAGTATGTATCTAGACATGAATGAATAGATTTAAGTGTTATTTGTTGGGTTTGACAATTTGGAAGAGGCTATCCATCATGTCCTACACACACACACACACACACACACACACACACACACACACACAGAGTCCTGAAAAAATGGTATTTTCTGTATTGCTCATGCTATAGATGCTTGCTTATATGTTTTGGGTCCAAATTTTTGCATTATTAGTGAGGAAACTTCCTTTAAAAATACAAATCAGCAAATGATCTATAAGAGATTTTGATGTTTGCCTGCCACATTGAGAGATTCTAGCCCATGGAGTCTTGACAAGAGGCATGTACATAGAATACATTATAGAAATTAAAAATATCTAACATTTATGAAAGTCTTTTTGTTTATTATCCACTTCAGCTTCAAATTAGAATTGTCATTCTCTAACATCAGAATTTCAGTTTTCTTCTCCTTGGATAAAACTGCATTTATAACAGGCATGTCAAAATTTATCAAGTTTATTCAGCATTGCTATGAACTCAGTGATTAAATGAAACCGATCAATACTTATCTATTTAAGGTTTTAAATATGTGAATATGGTTGAAAATAAAAGGAGGGAATATATTTGTCTTTTTCATCATGAAAACAATAAAGTCATTAGAAGTCTAGATTATTTTTTCAGAAGAAATACATTTTAATATGTTACTGATATTCAATATGCAATATAATTATATTGATATATAATGCAATAATAAATATATTAAAGATATAAATACCTGTTAACATAAGCCATTTGACTGGATTGAATAATGAGAAAAAGAGAACAAGTATTAATTAAGCACCTGCCATGTGTCAGGTCTTATGGTAAGCATTTTACAAATATTTTCCTCTTCTGATTCTCACAACAAACCATTGAGTTAGATGCTTTTATGCCCAATTTACAGTTGCAGAAACCAAGGCAAGTATATTATGTGAATTACCTAGCTCACATAGCTAGAAGGTGCCTGAGTCTGAATTTGAACTCAGATCTTACTGACTAGAGGTTTAGAACTTTATCCATAGTACCACCTAGTTGCCTCATTGATGAGAAGAGGTTCAGGGAAAGAAATGGGGTTGGGAAGGAAGTACAACAGAAATAGAATAAGTGAATTTTTTTTTAATCCATGATGGTCTTCTGTAGAAAAAAATTATTTTACTTTTACAGTTAGTCACAAAAGTTTACCTAAGCTTTGACTAGTGGATCATAAATTTAAGTTACCATTTTACTTTCTTCAAGAAACTATTCATTGTACACTATATGGAAGCCTTCACAACAATGAAGCATATTTACCATCATGAGGGACAAGAAACAACTTCCTTTGTTGTATATAATAAATATTCAAGCTTAAAGAGATATATCTAGGTGCCTCCCTTGACCCCCAGCCCCAACCCCATTCAAACATTGTCTTCCATTTGAGAGATGAAGAAATTTAATTTTCTTAGTCACAACAGGAATGATATTTAGCAGGATGTAAATAGAGTCTAAGTTTCTGACTTCTCTGCTATTTCTTTTTCCACCAAAGTACCCATATTGAAATCATATTTCAGTAGAATGAATGTAACTTGAAAGCAGGCTCTTTTTTGTTTCTGTCTTTATGTCTTCAATACCTAGAATGCCTCTATATTCTTAATGGACATTAATGTTTGTTTGGTTGAAGGACAAAAACATAATAGGAAAAGAATTTTTTTAGATAGGTAGGTAGCAAATGATCATGTAATATTTTGAATGGCTATTATAAACAAAATATCAAGGCAGATGCTGGCTAAAGAAATACAAGAAATGAAATCCCTACTCTCTGAGTTTATGTTCTGTTAGGAAATACAACATATACATATATAAGTATATCCAGAACAAATACAAGGTAACCAGGGAGGGAGGACATTAAAACAAACGAGAGAATAAAGGAAGGCCTGGATTAGGATCAATCATACTCAGGTGACTGAACAGAAACATTCAGAAAAGAATGGGCTCTTAGATCTGTTTCTTAAACTAGATAACTAGAACTAGACCTAGATGAATTCTCTATAGTTTTTTTATATCCATGGATCTATCTGTCTATAGTTTCAACTCTGGATCACACAGCAATGTGAAGATTTTATTTACTCAACAACCATCCCAAGAATATGATGGATTTCTGAGCTTATAGCACTGAAGAGGACATCTCCAGTCCTTTAGGGGTGGCAAAGAGCCCAGCTTTTCATCAAAATTATTATTTAGAGATTTATGAATATCTGGATTCAACCACAATAATAGTAATGGCTTATATTTGTTTATATATTTAAAGTTTGTAAAACCCATTCCTCACCACTGTACACATTTCATGGCTGCAATTCATTTCTTTCATCATCTCCACTTCTTACCTTTGTGGATTCAATTCAAATCTGATCTCCTGCTTTCTCTCTCTCTCTCTCTCTCTCTCTCTTTCTCTTTCTGTGTGTGTGTGTGTATGTGTGTGTCTTTCTGTGTGTGTATGCCTCTCTGTCTCTCTCTGTGTGCGTGTGTCTCTGTCTCTGTCTCTGTCTCTGTCTCTGTCTCTCTTGCTCTTTTACTCTTTTAAAGATAGGAAATGGGGCAGCTAGGTGGCACAGTGGACAGAGCACCAGCCTTGGAGTCAGGAGTACCTGGGTTCAAATCCGACCTCAGACACTTAATAATTACCTAGCCATGTGGCCTTGGGCAAGCCACTTAACTCCATTGCCTTGAAAAATCTAAAAAAAAATGAAATAAAATAAAGATAGGAAATGATCTAGAGGGACTATGTTCTGTCCACATGGTAGATAAACAGTTATTTAGAATCTAGTTCCCTGCCCCCCCCACCTCCACCCAACCCTGATGCTCCCAATTACTTCCTTAGTGAGTCCTCCTATTTCTTTATCAGCATAAATATAACTCTGTATATCTTGGATTTGCCTTGAATGCAGAACTCTTAGACTAACTTGAGATATTGGAAGAAGACAAAAAAAAAGTACTTGGCAATTTTTAAATACTTAGTGTGTTCCAGTGATTATGCTAAGTAAGCACTGGGAATATAAAGAAAAACAAAAACCACTGTCCTTGCCCTTAAGAAGGTCACATTCCAATGGATAACATAAATAGATACATACAAGAATATCTGTCTATGTATCCATGTATCTGTCTATCTGTCTGTCTATCTATCTATCTATCTATCTATCTATCTATCTATCTATCTATCTATCATCTATCCATCTGTCACAGCTAGGTGGCTAGGAGAAAGAGGATTGGGTCTGAAGTCAGGAATTCTTGAATTCAAATCCAGCCTTATACAATGACTAAGTGACCCTAGGTAAGCCACTATTCCATAATTACCATGGTTCCCCATCTGTAAAATGAGTTAGAGAAAGAAGTGGCAAACCACTCTAGTAACTATCAGGAAAATTCCAAATAGGGTCATAAAGAGTTGGACACGACTGCAAATGAAAGAAGCACAAAAATCTTTCTATCAATCATTTGTCAGAGAAGGGGATGTGTGTGTGTGTGTGTGATTGTGTGTGTGTGTGTGTGTGTGTGTGTGTATGTATGGAGAGAGAGAGAGAGAGAGAGAGAGAGAGAGAGAGGAGAGACAGAGAGCAGTACCTTTTGAAGATCAAATTTAAATTGAATTCACAAAAGTAAAAAAGTGAAGATAATAAAGAAATGTATTGTAGCCATGAAATGAGCATTATAAAACTGGAAATAGAATGTTGAGAATGAAACATTGCCCATTTTTAATAGTTCTTATTCCCTCAGAAACCAGAAAATAACTTCTAAATGTATCTGTCTCATAGATCTAGCCTAATAGTGTAATTTACTGGTATAACTGGCGTCTAACACAGATATTACTCTATGCATGGGCCAGAACCCCTTTCCATGATATAAAACAATTGAGTCATTCTTATTAATGAGCAAAACTAATGTATGTTATACATGACAAGATTGAATTATGAATAACCTGAAATTGATTGTCCCCACAGTAGCTGTACAACAATTTGTTTGCATCTATTAAAAGTATGGAGGAAAAGGGAAATCCCTCTAAAGAATCTCTTTCCTGGCTCTAAATGCTTAATACCTTCAAATCCAGGGAAATGGAATTTCCTTTCTTTATATTTAAATAGTTTGAATGGTCATTTATTGAATAAATTACTTTTGACTTCTAACAGGCATTGAAAAGCAATTTAAATAGGTTGATGTGAAGTTTCCCCTGGCATCATCTATGTTCAAAAGTTTTCAATGAACATTGATAATACAAACAAGATTCCCCTTATGTCAGTAAACTTATTTTAAGAAAAGTATTTTTGAAATAACTTAAGTCATTTAAATAACTGGTCTGCAAATAAATATATACATTTAAATTTCAAAGTAGGGTCAACAAAAATTCATTGGTAATTTTTTTAATATTAAAACTATTTTTTAATTTGAATCAAAGTAAGTACAAAATCATTGAAGCTGTATTGCATAGATTTTTCTCACTTTGACAAGTAGATGTGTTATGGAACACCTGTATGTAAATAATATTTTGAAAATTTGAAAAGTAATTTCAGAAATGCTTTTTCTTCATTTCTGATTGGTCTTCATTTGGCAGTGGTTTCAGCTATTTCTCAGACACTCAATGATTTCACTTAATCATTCAAATAGTCAAGTATATATTAAATACTTTTATACACAGCCACACACACATACACAGACACATATGAACACACACATGTACAGACACATATGAACACACACCCGAGTTCAAATTCAGCTTTGACATTTACTAGCTTTGCGATTGTGAACAGATCATTTAATCTCTCCCTGTCTTTTTTTTTTTTTAGGTTTTTGCAAGGCAGTGGTGTTAAGTGGCTTGCCCAAGACCACACAGCTAGGTTATTACTAAGTGTCTGAGGTCAAATTTGAACTCAGGCACTCCTGACTCCAGGGCCAGTTCCCTATCCACCACACCACCTAGCTGCCCCTATCCCTGTCTTTGAACTCAGGTCTTATTATATACAAGTTCAACCCCCTTTCCATATAGCAAATGCTTAATAAGTATTTGCCTAATTGAAATTAAGCCAATCAGGTAAAACATGGTTTTCTGTTTGGTATACTTGTATTTAGTTTTTGTGTTATTTAAATTTATGTTCATGCTGTTTCCTGCCTTAGGAGAATATAGACTCATTAAGAGCAGAGGGTATTTAATTTTTGTCTTTGTAGGCATAGTACTTAATATAGTGCTTGATCCATAAAAGGGACTTATTGAATGATTGAATGAATGAATGAATACATAAAATAATGGATTTTTCTGAGTTTTTCCTTGTTCATCTTACTTCATAGATTATAGTCATCGCTTGATGACTGGCATGGTGTTCAGAATTGTAGGTCCCTGAAAAAAGAAATCCAGCTTTTGTGATGGTTTTTAATCATATTCACTTTGTGGAAGTAGAAAAGTGATTTAATAAACAGGATCCACAATTAATAATTTTATGAATGGAATCTCCCCCCCTCCTTTTTTTTTATAAAAGTAAGACAATAGTTCTAATATACTCAATGGGCAAAAAATTTAGGAGGAAGCAACAGTAAATGGAAATAAAGTTCATTGAACATAGAGAATAACAATGGCAACAATAGTAATAACAAACCATGAAAAAACTAAATATGCTTAATGCATTAAGACTAACTGGCTCCCAAACCTTGCTGTTTCAATAAATAAATAGGTTCCCTGTTTATTTTAATATGCATGAATTGTAATAATATTTTGAAAATAGTTTTAGAAGGAAAAAAGTTGGTGAAACAACTTGTTTCTTTTAAAGATTAATCTTTATAACAATTTCTGGGACTCTCCATAAATATATATTTTTAAAAATATGTACCAGAGTATGCCTGAGGGCAAACACTCAGTGTATGCCTGGCTTATTTCATTCTCCTAATAGATGCTTAATACAGTTACAGATGTATCTCATCCAGCATAATGTAAACCAGTCAAAATACAAACATTCCTAAGCATTTCTTGGTTTGGGACTAAGGCTCATTTTTGCATTCTCTCTCATGAAAAATCACTAATTTGCCTTTCTCTATTCAGTGTTCAGGTTCTAAATTCTTTTCAATTAATGATTTATTCTATTTCTAATAATTCCTTAGCATTCAGCCTGTGCTTAACTGAACTGAAAAGGAAAGGTCTTGGCTCTATGGAACAGTTAAAAAAAAATCCAAAACAGTGATCCTTCCATAGTTTACAACTCTTCAGAGACATGGCATTTCTTTATATGGTTTTCTTGGCAAACATGAGGGGTAGAGGGATTGTGATATTATGAGAGATGATACTTTCATATTTACACATCATTTTTCATCTATGTCTTCCATAAAGATTGAAAACATTTAGCTATTTTAACATCTTAGCAGCTGTGGAACTGGAGACCCTAAACAGCAAGTTCTAATTCCACTGTACCTTAGAAGCACAATTTATATGGGAAAACAAATTTTTAAAAGTATAAAACACAATTACATCTCTGATATAATCATTAGGACAATTAGATACAGTTAGGTGGCATAGTGAACAGAATGCCTACCAGGTCTGAAGTCAGAAAGACTCATCTTTCTTGAGTTCAAATCTGGCCTCAGACACCTAGCAGTTGTGTGACCCTGGTCAAACCACTTAACCCTCCTTGCCTCAGTTTTCTCATTGATAAAAGGAGTCATAGCAGGAAATGGTAAAGCACTCTAGTATCTATCCTTTGGTATTTTTTTTAGGTTTTTTTCTTTTGCAATGTAAATGGGGTTAAGTGGTTTGCCCAAGGCCGCACAGCTAGGTAATTATTAAGTGTCTGAGACTGGATTTGAACTCAGCTACTCCTGACTCCAGGGCCGGTGTTCTATCTACTGTGCCACCTAGTCACCCCTTTTCCTTTGTTTTTTTAGTTTTTTTTTCCCTCTAGTATCTATTAAAAAAAAAACCCCAAGAGTCAGAAAAGACTTAACTGGACAACAATAATTAAAATGCATTTATCTCATTTTATTAGTCTGAATATGATTTATTCCTTTCCTCTCAAATTTGACTTCTGTTTTAAATCTGAGGGTGATCTTATTAAAAAAAAACAAATAACATTATAAACATTCAAAGAATGGGGAATAGCATTGTTATTTGAACAAAAAAATTTAAAAAATATTTTATTTTCAGTCTTTTTTTGTATTTCTTTTGTCTATGTTCAATTCAAAGGAAGTTTTTTTGAGGGATGTGACATCTATTTGGATGCAGTCTATATTTGAATCAACAGGTAAAATGTTGTAACTAATATGTATTAGAATAATAGTATTTGCTTTAAGATTGGACCTGATGGTCTTGAGACAACCTTAAAAATTTCCCCTGAAGTGAGATGTTACCTATAGAATCTATTCATGGAAAGCATTGTTTTAAGACTAGACCTAATAAATCCCATACCACAATTAAGAATGACTGTAAGTTTACAGAACTTATTCATGGAAAAATACTGACAATAACAATAATCTTTTCTATAGGTATGTCCCCCAAATACTATTTTGTTACTACCAGCTTATTTTTTTTCCTTCTTCTTTATAACAAACTCTCAAAATAATATTTTCCTCTGACTTCTGATATGTAGTTGGGTCACCTCCAGGGTAAAATCAAAGTATAAGAACTCCACTCTCAAAAGTGTACTTTGGAGAACCCTCTCCCCTTCCACAAGAGCACAGCTTCCTGCTGGAGCACCCCTTCCTTTTCTGCTAGAACATACCTTCCCCCAATAGAAGCAATATTCCCTATTGGACCAAACCTTTCTCTTCTGAATGGATTCATATTTCTTGACTCTTCAGTCCCTTAAATGATCTATACTTTTTGTTAGTGTGTTTGCTTGAGCTGTGTGCTTGGTTCCCTTTTCCTCTTTCACCTTCTCCCTCTTTTCTATTGCTTTTTAAATAAAAACTTTGTATTTAACTGACTCCCATTATTTTACATTTTAATCTTAGCATCTGAATTCATTAGGAGTTTGTATACCTGATGTTTTTAGCTGGCCCAAGGACTTTTTCTTGAATATAAACTAAGTACCTGGACAAGGACAACATATTGACAACTGCATCTGCAGCTACACTGGGGTTTTATGACACTAGGAACCCAACTGTAGAAAGCAAGGGTCAAGCTGGTAATAATGTGTCCTCCCAGGGGGAACTTCCATTATGCTAGGGGACTATCTCCTAAGAGTCCTGAAAAATAGTATTGAATATTCTGCATAGAATGGAGTTTAGTAGAAAATACTGGGGAAAAAAGATAAAAGGGCTAGGTTCTGAAGAATGTCAAAAGCAGAAATGGAACTTTATATTTGATTGCAGTGGTCTCACATAGGAAGTCATGGGAGTTTGGAGAATAAAGGAAAAGGTAATATGATTAGAACATATTTTAGGAATATCACTTTGGTACCTAAGTCAAAGATAGATTAGAGCAGACACAATACAAGAAAGACCAATTGGAAAGACACTGTAATAGTTTAAATAAGAACTGAGGAAAGTCTGGACTAGAGTGATGATTGTGAGAAAGAAGGGAAGAAGATACTGTGTAGGTAAAATGAAAAGACTGGAAATGCAATGTGCAAATGAGGAGTCGAGAATAACAGTGAATGACTAGGAGTGAAATGAGGAGAGTCAAAAGAACAATATGAAGTGATGATCAACTCTGCTGGACTTGTTCATTAAAGCAGTATAGCAAAGATAATTTTAAAAGAATTATGATGGAAAATATCAACTATATCCAGAGAAGGAATGGAGTTTAAATGAAGACCAAAGTTTATAATCTTCAATTTTTAAAGATTGTCTTATGTATTGTCATTTTTTCCTCACTCTAATATTTTCTTTCCTCTGTTTGGATTTATTCTTCTCTCACAACATAATTAATAAGGATCCATCGTTTAGCATGATTATAAACATAGAGCCTATATCTAATTGTTTTCTATTAGGGAGGGGGGCATGGAAGGGAGGGAGGGAGGGAGAATAATTGCAAAAAAAATGATTGGTAAAAACTACCATTGCATATAGTTGGAAAATCAAATAAATAAAATATTATTAAAAAGAATGACAATAAGATTGTGAATGTAGGTGTTGAGGAGAACAAGTATGCTTTCTTTTCTTGTTTTTCCCTTTTTTTGGAGGGGAGGCAAAAATTGAGTTTAAGTGAAATACTCGTGGTAAAACAGTTAGTAAGTGTCTGAGACCTGATTTAAACTAAGATCTCCTGACTCTAGAAGACTGTATCACCTAGCTGCCCAGACAATGATGTTTTCTGCCAAAATAAAGACATTTTGATGATTGAGACTGAGTGGGTTGGGGAAGATAATAAGTTCTATTTTGAACAATCCAAATTCGATTGTGATGACATTGGTACCTTTACCTGGAGATCTTAATAAGCAATTGATGATTTAGTACTAGAGTTTAGAACAGTGAAATGCACACAGATATAGATAAATAAAGATAGATGGATATAGCTATAGTTATACATCTACATGTATGTGTATGTGTATACACATATATCTGGGAATCATCTGGAAGGGGATAGTGGTTAAGCACATGGGAATTGATAAGAGGCAGAGACAAAAAAACACACAATTTTAGTATTAAAAAATAATCACTGACAGAAATAATAGATAAAATGTCTGTCTTCATAGTCATGAAGAAGTCTGTCTCAAATACAAACTCTGAAACAAAGTCCCAGGCTCAAAGACAGACAATAAACTGCAGAAAGTTGTTGATAAGAAAATAAAATCTTATTGTTTTTAAGGAGAACTATTTAAAAATAACTATTTGGAAAGTTGAAAGCAACTTGATAAAAAAAAGTTTAGACTATTATCTTATGCCACAAACTACATAAATTACAAAAGTTTACTCAGCTTATAGCTTAAATGTCACAAGACCAAGTGATGGAAGAAAATTGATGGATTTTTCTTTAGTGACCATGTCTTTGAGGAAAATTGTTAACTAAACAATGGATAAAGATCACAAAAAATAGGCAACTTTGATTATACACTATTATACTACTTTTACAATCAAATTAATGCAAATAGGCTAAGAAGAAAATTTGTTAACTGATAAAAACTTTTTATTCATGTAACTGTGACTACTCTGGCTCTCATTGCCTTAAGGTTAATTGATTGTGCTACATTTTAACCCTTCTCCCTGGGTTCTCTGGTATCCTTAGGAAGATGAGATTAAGCTCTCTCTCTCTCTCTCTCTCTCTCTCTCTCTCTCTCTCTCTCTCTCTATCTATCTATCTATCTCCCTCTTTCTTAGGAAAGAAGACTTCACTGATTTAGGGACTCAAGTTCCTAATCTTAGAAATACAAATCCTCCTGTTCCCTTAAATCACTTAACAATGGTACATAAAGGAATATTTATATCAAAGGTACAGTTAGAACAAACATTTCCCCCCAACATCTCAGGGCCATGGTCCCTCTCCCAAGATTCTGGAGAGAGGAAGGGGATAAGTGACAATTTATTTCAATTGCTACAAAGTATTAATCCACCAAGTTCCAAATGGAATATACTGTCCCACTCTTTTCCTTGTGTTTAGGGAGCCTGGCTTCTCAGGCCTTCACTGTTGGGCTGGTTGCAGAACATGAGTTGCAACACTCCGAATGTTTCTGTGGCTTGAGCTCCTAGGACAGGACTCAACTCCATGCACCTAGAGCTAAATAAAACAGTACCCCAAGCCCAATTCTTCCTAAGGAAGATGGAAGTTATCTTTCCAAGGGCTTTCCTGAGGTTACTACATGGCTCCTTTCTGTTGGTGAAACAGAAATTCAAGCCAATTGGGAAGAGAAAAATTGTATCTCAATCTGGTGTTTTAATGATGCAGTCAGTTGTGGCTCTTGAAGCCTAAGGAAAAAGCATGTTTCCCACCTATATGATAGGTCAATACAGAATGTATTTCCTAAGAGGTAGGTCTCTGGCATTCCTCATTTGGGTTCCTCCAGTAGATGGTCCTGGCATATACCAAAGACCCTTCAAATATGAAATGTCTAATAAATAAAGGTCTGATATACAAGAAATACAGGCCATTTTTAGAAATATCCTAAACCAAGATCCATTCCCCAATAGATGGATGATTATAGGTTAGGAACAAGCAGTTCTCAGAAGAATTGCATGTTATGAACAACCAACCATTGGGATGAATAATCCAATTCATTAATAATCTAAAAAATATAAATTATTGTAGTACTAAGGTTTTATCAAGTTGGTTTGGGTAACAAAAAAGAAAATAGTCAATATCTCAGGCATTTCTGAAATAGTCATGAATCAGTCCAATCATTAAGTAAAACAATTTGGAACTGTGTTAAAAAATATCTAAGCAACTTTTGACTTAGAGGACCATTACCAGTAATATATCCCAAAATGTACAAAGGCAGGAAGAAATGTATAACATCAAAAGATACAAAGTAGCACTTTTTATAATTAAAAATGGGGAAAAATAATCTGTGCCTTTTGACTGAGGAAGGTCTAAACATGTTGTTGGGTGTGAATGTTATGAAATATTTCTGAGCTCTCCAAAATAATGAATGAAAAGAACTTGGAGAACTATAGGAAGATTTTGTATTAATATGAATTATGGTAAGCAAAATCAGGAAAACAATATGTACAATAGTTAGAAATACATATGTATGTATATAAATGTATATAGACAGAAAACAGCACTGTTTAATTAGTATGAGAAATCTCCCTCCTTTTATTGAAATAGAAACTATGGGTATGGTTTATTGTATCTCTTCTCAGGTGCAACTGAATTATTGGGGAAAAGTTGTATTAAAAATGAACATGATAAAAAAATAAAAAACATAAATAAAGCAAAACTAAACACTAATAAAAATGAAACAACTTTAAGCAGCTTATTATCTATTAGACTGCTTTACTTTAGAAGGAATTACCCCCCCACCCCCACTACCACCACCAATCTGTATGCCAGCATATTTCAAGAAAAAATAAAGTTTGTTTGAACAAGCAAGTTGCAAACTGTTTGAAGAGTTTGTTGGCTGTTTAGAGCTCTGAAAATCTGATATTTTTCTCAAAGCAAGAATTTAAATGAAGGTTAAGATTTTTAGGTTAGACTGTTAAGGAACTCATAGTTGAACTATTATAAGTAATATTATTACCCTTAATTCTAGAACCTGGAAGCTGGAGTCCAAGTAGTGGGGGAATGGAGGAGAAAGAGGGGGGAAATTTCTGGTCAGGACATAAGGCTCATCATAAACCAGCTAAGTAGTGTAATGAATAGAGCACTGGCCTTGGATAGGACCTTAATAGGATAGGCATTGGAATCCCACCTCAGACATTTGACACTCAATAGTTGTGTGACCTTAGGCAACTCATTTAACCATGATTGCCTCACATCCTGGGCCATCTCCAGTTGTCCTGATTCATATCTGCTCACTAGACTAAGATGACTCTGAAGGAGAAAGTTTCTGTTCAGGACATAGTTTCTGGCACTTAGTATCCACCTAATAATACACTCTTGCTAAATGATTAGCAACTTCCTTCTCCTGTTGCCAATTCACAATCCTCCATCCAGTCCATTCACTTTCTAATATCTTCAACTGCTCATTGTGGCATCTCACCTAGGATCCCACTTTAGGATCCAAAATTGTGCTCCTTCAATAAAAAATACAGCAAATATTGTCTCTCCCTTTTTTTTTGAGATAGGGAGAAAAGTCATGCTCCATGGAAAGAGGAAGGAGAGAATAATATTGGGAAAAGCAGATGATATTAAAGGAAATTATATCAACATAATTTTTAAAGGTATTCCCTTCAACCCTACTGGCTTTCATTATTTAAAGTTCTAGCAGTAAAAGAAAGTGAAAAGGAGATTAAGAGAGTTTGGGGGAAAATATTTTTTGCTTCAAAAGGACCTTTTCTGCAAAAATGTTCTTAAATGAATAACCTAGAATCTTTCCTCCCTTAACTCTATTCCCCACCCCCACAAAAAACTATAGCATTTCCTTTCCTCAGTCTCTGAAGTTTCCAAAAATTGTTAGTATCTCTAGTTCTATAACCTCCTCCCCCATTAAGTTTTTTGGAAATAAGAGCTGAAGCTCCTGACATTTAAATTGGGGGTGCTGGAGAAGAGGGATTCAGTCATCATTTGTGTTTATGACCTTGGATTATTCATGTCCTTTCTCTGAAGCTCCAGTTTACATATCTGAGAAATGAAGTTACACTTGCTGATCTCTAAGGTACCTCTAAATTAAAAATCTTTAACTTTATGATCTATTGACCAGTTCTAAATCATAACCACTCACAATCTTAGCAAATAAAAAGATTGCATTTCAAATTGAATTGCATGCTATTTTTCTGGAAGTAGAATTTTACAATAAATTTCTCTTGCTCAGATCCATGATTTCATCCAATGAAGGCAACTCTGCGTGAAAGATTCCTCCAAAGACACACACACTGACTATTGGAGATATGTAGTCTTGGGGATTTGCTTGGACAACTAAGAGCTTAACTGATTTACTTAAGTCACTCAGCCACTGAAGATCAGATTCAAACCTGAATTAAGTGCATCTATAATCTAAGGCTACTTCTCAAATATATGACTATTACATCAACAGGTTTCTCAGTGGAAGGAGATGATTCATGCAAATATTTGTTGTTTTTACCCCCTCCCTAGTCAAATGCAATCAAGATCTTAAATGTCTTAATACTAAAAGATGCTATACTAATATTCAAAGAATATTGTTAGGTAAAGTTAATATTTTCTTAGTAATTTGCTATGGTTTAAATTGCATGAGAACTGTTTGGTAGAAGTATTTTTTTTTTCAAAAAGTTCCATTCCATTAATTATATTAGGGAAATCCTCCTATAGAAGTTCTTGAGATGAGATGTTTCTTTTTAACTATGCACCATAAACTCTCCATTATATATCATAACTTTTTTCCAGATTAGACCTTAACAGTTGGACCTTAATATAGAAATACAGAATATAGTTCCTAGATGCTTAGTTGTAAACTCTTCCATACACTATTTGGGTTTTGAAAATGAAACATATAAAAATATCAACAAACTAGTTTTATAATCTTAGAATTCTATTTCCATATTGCCTTTTTATTTTTAATACAGCCAAAATTGACATCTAACAGTTTTGATTCTTTTTTTAAGACTATGAGATTTGCATTTCATTAAGATAACAAAAGTAAGAACAAAACAGATCATAAACCACTTAAAATGCAAGAATTGAGTTACAAGATTAGGTATGATAAAGATCCTAGACCCTCCCCCAGCAAACATTTACCTAAAGTTGTTCTATAAATATTTATTCCTACAAAAGACATCATGTGTGATATATCCCTTTATTTTCTGATTTGATTTTTTGTTGTGATTTGTTAGTAAGTGGAATCAGAGAAACTATTAAAACATCTTCTTTCTCTTAATTAATATATCTTGGGACCATGCTAAAAAAATGACTTTTGACCTGGAGGGACCATTATCAGGCACATACACCAAGAGAACAAAAATAGAAACATATAATGCCAAAACATGAAGATCATGCATGTGCTTTAATAATTTGCTGGAATGGGGAAAAAGATTTCCCTATGAAAATTGAGAGTTGAATTTTAGTGTCATTTAAGAAAACGATGTGACTTTACAGTGACAACAAATATTATTTGGAAATCTAGAATCTAATGATTGTACTTCAGTTTTGCTCATATTATGTAAATATTAAAATGTTTTATTGAAATGCTATTTTGATGAATCCAATGGCATTGATAACAGTTGAATAATTTGTTTTTGATGATGGATAAAAGGGCACTTGCAAAATGTTAAACTATCTTTAAAACTGTGTCCCTAATAACTTACTAATATTAAGCCTGCAATGCCTTATGGAACAGACTTTTTTTTTAATTCAATTTTTTTTTCTTTTTAGGTTTTTTGCAAGGCAATGGGGTTAAGTGGCTTGCCCAAAGCCACACAGCTAGGTAATTATTAAGTGTCTGAGGTGGGATTTGAACTCAGGTACTCCTAACTCCAGGGTTGGTGCTCTGTCCACTGCACCACCTAGATGCCCCATGGACAGACATTTAAGGGCTCTAGGAGAGACTTTTGAGTCAGTTCCTTATAATCTCTATTATTTAGAAAACAAAAAGAAGTCCTAACTCTGGCAAAGATGATGTAACCTTGGCAGGTCCCTCAATCTTTGTGCCATGGCTTACCCATTTAAAAGATAATTTTGACTACTTATCAAGAATGTATTAAAATAGTGCTAAATGTTGTGCTTTTAGTTTCTTGGAACAAATTCAAATCTCAACAAAATATCTTTTTCTGAGCAAATTGTCTTTATAAAATTTTCTAAATTTAATGAACCCTGATCCAAAAAAAGTCTCAGGCAGGGTGTCCTTTAGCAGCATTGCAAATAAGAATAGCAAAAAAATGTAAAAGCAATAAAGTACTAGGGAAAGGAAGATGAAACTGCAATGATGAATTTAGATATGCTTGCTTGGTCCCAGTCTCAGAAAAGAGAATTGATTTTCCTGATATGCAGTTTTTGAAATGATTAACTAATGGCCCTCAAATGTTACAAAAGTTACCTGAAACATGTTACTTGTGAACCAAAAATGTCTTAAGACTCTTATTTAAAACTGTATTAACTGCAAGATCACACAGAAATAAGAGCAAATAATTGTAATTTTGAAATCTCATCCACTGATATATTAACTTCCAATAATTTATTTTTCTCAATATAGGATGTCCTAAAACAATTTACAACATTTCATGTTTCATTTAGTGAATATTACATGTTTATGTAAGATAACTGACAATATCTAGATGAGGGCTTATTTAAAATATCACATGACTTGCCTTTTACAGATATCTCAATATACAAGATGTGTCAGTTTTGTTTTACCACCTATTAAGTATCAGTAATGCTTCATATTACTTTACTAAATAGTTGTTTGTGTTTGAAATATTTATTTTCATAAATTTTTATTAAAGATTTATATTGTCTCAAATGCTAAACATATGTGTAATCTTCATAGAAAAAAACCAAACCATTGAGTCTCTCTCTTGGAAATTAAAACTATTTTCAGGTCCATGTAAGGATACATGCTTAATATTTAAAGCAGAGATTGATGATGATGATTGGATAGAAACCCTGAACAAGCTCAGGCTTGTTTTATTACCAGCAGAGCACCATATGGGAATTAAGATTCTATTGTAGTTATTTACTCTTAACTGTTAATGAAATAATGAATGTTTACAGAATAATCATGTCCTTAGTTTATTAATCTAAAATAATAAAATGGTTACCTGTATTAGAACTGGGACTGAATGCCTATCAGGGGCCAGTTCGCTGTCACTGACATCCATTAAGCTTTCATTTTCATTTAGCATTTTGTAAATTGTAAATTGATTTTTTTAACTTTGATTAAATGTCCTTCTAGGGACTAGGACAATGATTTGGAAGATAATAGATTAGAGCAGGCATTCTAAAAAGTTTGGCCTATGGAGCCCCTCAGCATTTCAGCAAAGTTCAGGAAGTTGAACTTTTAAAAATAATATTCTAATGTGGTAAATATCAATAGATATAATTGACATAAACCGAAGTTCTTTGGGAGATCCTTAATAATTTTAAGAGTGGAGCCAAAAAGTTTGAGAACCCTTAGAATGGAGGATAAGTTCCATCCTCCAAGGTCAGATGCTATCCCATGATAATGAATGCTTAAGGGAAGTTTGGCATATTAAGGCAGAAAGGACCCTGGACTTGAAATCAAGAAACTTGGATTTAAGATTGGAATTTGAGTTCCTTTCTAATCCTTTCTGATACTCTATTTTGTCATCTGTAAAATGGAAATAATAATTCATCCTCTCCTAAGATCTTCATGTGAAATATGTGCTTTCTAAAACTGAAAGCTCTATATAAATGCAAATTATCATTAAAAAGCTACTGGATTTATTTACTATGACATCTTTTTTTGGTATTTGGGAAGATTTGAATGTGAAATTTTACAGAGAAAAGAAGTATTAGAATTAATAGCTTTAAATCCGTGTGCAATTAAGCATCTTAATATAGGAAATTGGGTTAACAGATACAGTTGCATTGAAACAATGGCATAAAAAGTACAGAATTGATAGGGATCTTAAAGATCACCATTTAACAAATAAGAAATAGGCCCAAATATGAAATTGTCCATTGAAAAAAGATAGGCAGTAACAGTTTGTTTGTTTTTAATGTAAATAAAGCAGGGGCTAATTCAAATCAAACTTCAGACAATAGACAATTACTATCTGTGTAACCTTGGGCAAATCACTTAATCCCATTGCCCCACAAAAACAAACAAAAGGTACATCAACCAATAGCTTTAAAATAAAAGAGTCTTTCTAAGTAGTTCTGAGGATATTGTGAAGAGACTAAAGAAATCTACAATCTTCTACAATTATTTCCCAATTATGCCTTATTACTTGTGGATAATGCAAACTATTTCTTATAGCTTCAAATTACATAATTTCATTGATTGTAATGCTCCTTTCCCCATTTATATTACAGGGTTTCCTTGTGTTAGTTTACTGTCTAATATCCTGCTATGGTCATTGCCCTCACACCATATCACTAATCCTCTAATGATAATCATTTCCAAACTTAGTCAAGTGGTTTTCTCAGATAACAGGTATACAACTCATCATCAGTCAGCTTTGTACTTAAAAATTGTTCAATTTGGTTCAAACTTCAAAAATATATGATTTTTGATACCCTCTTTGAAAACCCCTGGTCACTTCCCAGGTACTGCTGAGTATCGGAGGAGAACTTTATTAGTATGCCAAAACCACATAATTTTCACTCTATTAATTGTGGAGTTTTGTGATATTGGTTCTTCTTCCCTTAACTGTTCATAAAATTTTTAAAGGAGGAGGGGAAAAAGGCAAAATTGTAAATAGATCAGTTTAGTTGTTCGATAGTAGCTCTAAAGAAAGTTTTGATGGTAAAGTATGTTGATTGTCATAAATTCTATTATGAAAAGGAATTATATTTTTAAGATAATCAAATGGTGAAAATGTTAATCATATCAAGTATTTGCACACATAAATATATTACATATGTACATGTGTTATCATGATTGAATCCAACTAATATTGGTTAAATTCAAATTTTCTTTGATAGATCATCTCATTAGCCTGAAGGTTTCAACAAACAGTGAATAAATGATTATACATTATTTTGCATTTTTATTTTACTAATCACACTTCCAGTGTATTTTGGCTAGCCACCAGAAATAAACACACTTGGAACCTTTTTTGTTCCTTATATCCTAATATATCATTTCTTATTCTGGCCATTTTGAGAAAAATATTCTCATGAGCACTTAGCTGTAACTAAACAAAGATTCAGTGATTTCAAGAATCCACATAGCTTTTCTTTCTGAATTATGCCAAATTATTTTAACCACTAATTAGATTTATTTAACCTTAATATTTAAATATATATTTCTCATAATTATATACAATTTTAATTATTCTTATCAATAAACCATGGTGATATATCTAAAAAAAATTAAGTTTTTTAACCTTGTTTTCTCTTGGCCTAGAAGTGACTCATGAAAACTTCAACCAGAAATTCATCAATTAAAAAACAAAACAAAAAAACAAACAACCATTTTTTGATGTGATCACCATCATTCTTTTTGTAACTATAAAACATATTTCTGAATTTTGCTAAAAATACTTAGCCTGCATGGAACATATCCACAATTATATAAGGAAATTTATCAAAATATAATATGTGATCTTATTCAGAAGTGTAGCAAATATGAGATAGGTCCACAAGGACCAATTTCCTGAACCTAGAGTCAAAATTATAGACTCTAGGTTTAAGTCCTCATGAGATGTGCTCCAATCATATAGCTTTCCCACAAGTTTCCTCTCTCAAGATGTGTCGAATGCATGAGAAAGAAGCAAAGTCTGTCATTTGTGTATTCATTCAAAGCCTTTTTCCATGGGAGGAAGTGGCTAATTTTTCATTTCACACTCAAAAAGGCGTGAAAAAGAAAACAGAAGAAGGCTGACTAAGGGTGGTTGTGAATTAGGAGAAGAAAAGGTATATCCTGCACAAAAAGACATGTGCATATATGCATATTCAAAAAGAAAAGCAAAAAAGATAAATTTAAAAGAATACTATTGAAACCATTAAAACCTGCTCATCTCAAACTTATAATTTTACTTATCTGTACATGGTCATTTTATTTATATTAAAGAAAAAATTAGGACAATCTGCTTGAATTACAATATATAATTCTAAATACAAAAGACCTCTGTAAAGGAGAAAAAAAGTCAAAGAGTTATTTTAACCCTTTCCGTTTGTAATTATTTGGTGCACTGGTTCTGCAACCAAATATTTAGATCAACCTCCATTATCATCTTCTGAACTCTTTCTATTTGCTTAGGCTTAAATAAAAAAGAAACCTAAAGAAGGGAAAGAAGGAAGAACTGTGGCAATAAGTGGAAATAATGAGTAGAGTAAGGGAAATTTTTAGAGAAGCAGGAAAGTATACACTGGAATCCCATTGTTTGTTAAAAAAATTGTGTTCATCCTTCCCCTGATTGCCTAAAAGATGTACTCTTCAGTATCATGTTGGCAGTTTGATTTACTTTAGATTTCATTTTAGCAGATGGATTGCAAATTGGCAGCTACTTATGCCCTAGTGAATAAAGCTCCATTACGTTTCTTCCATTTAATTTGTGATTGTTCTTTTTTTTAATGGGGAAATGGATATTCCCTTAAGCCAAAAATTTATGGTTGTAGTTTTCTCTGTTGCTTGCAAATCCCATTTGTATGCCTCCACATTAGAGCACTGGAGATAATTTAATCCTTTTTATCTGATATTTCATATTTTTTCTTATTTTTATTGAAATAGCTAGCACCTTGTGTCCTGACAGTTACTCAACTATTCTGTCTCTATATGCATGAGCATATGTTCTAAAATCACATATTTTCCTGGCTCTTCCTGGTTAAGAGCTAAGAATCCTGGGAGGTATATTTATGTCCTTTCCTAAATCAGAATTCCACTGCACTAAATAGAACCTTCATGTCTGGGAGAATTAATTCACCTCCCTAAATCCCTAACATAAGCCTCAACAGTGTCTGACTTACTAGGAATAGCTCATTGATAATGTGAATTGTTGTTTGCTATGCAATCATTTCATTCACTGCCATCATACAAGAATGGAATGACTTGTCCACAACAATATAGTAAACTGACATAGTTAAAGACTATCCAAGGAAAATGAAACCACTATGAATATGATAATGATTCAACTGGACTTGGCTCACTTATCTTTATGACCTAATTAAATAAAACACCAAACGAAGCAAAAAAAATAATAAAATTTCCAATTTCATCAGGGATTCTGGACTCTTGAATTTATCATGTCAGTTCAGTACAAAATGGTTTTAAATTATTAAATTCCCCTTAGGCACCTGTATTTCCCATTACAGCCTGATCCAGATTACTGTTATTGTGCATTAGCAAATCTCCTTGAAGAGAGGCTACACACCAGTTTGAAGGATAGAACACAGTATTTTTCTTTTGCAGGTAAAGTGTCACTACTTGAAGATAATAAGGCAGGACTACGTGGCCACAGCTCTGGGAAGCTGCTCAGAGTCCTTGTGGTGATGCCGCCGATTTCGCTTTTTTTTCATCTCCTGCACGTGCTTCCATTTAGCACCCCCTTTGTTTCTCTGCCTCCGTTTCTCTCGGTGCCACATCTGTTCACAGTACTGGTCCAGGCTGAAGTTGGGGCTGCTGAGGATTTGCATGTAGTCTTTGTACCTCAGTCTAGACTCAGCCAGCAGATCTTTGCCCCGTCCCTCCTCCTGTTCCGCTTTTTGAGTATTTTCCATTTGTTCATTCTCTATGACATTTAAAGTCAGCTTCACGATGGTGTGGATGAATGTGTGCTCCTGTGCTTTGCAGTAGTACATCCCAGAGTCCTTCTTCTGCAAACTGCGAATCAGCAGCCCGTATTCAGTTTTGATGATCCTTTCATCAGGTTTCAGCTGCAAAATTGGAAAATGGAGTCAATAAATTAAAAACAGAGAGGGCTACAAGCAAATGAAAACATGTTACATATTTATACTTCAGTGAACCTGCTAGATCTCTTGCCTTTATGTCTGTCATCAAACAGGCTACTTTGTGTCTTATCCAAAAAATAAAAAGGCAGGCCTTGCTTAAACCTTATTGAGAACTATTCACATTTGCATCCTATTAAGTTCAACCACAGATTGAAATGCAGTAGTTTGTCTTTCAGTCTTACAGAACACAGTGAGGGGAAAAAGGGGAAAAAAACACAAATTCTTTAGTTGACCTGCCTTGTAGATTAATTGATTCAATAAACAATTCCTGGTGCAAAGGCTGCTATCTGAATTTCATAACTGCACTGGAAAATCAATAACCACTAGTAAAATAAGAATGAGCTCTCAGGAAAATACCCACATAGTCTGATGGAAAAGATTTTTTTTTTCTGAAAGGCACCAACACTTCTTTCTAGGTAAAAGACAATCAAATAAATGATTTAAAAGGTATGTGGGTATGTGGAAACTGTAACAGGGTGACTAGTTAAACGTCAAATGGAATGACAAGGACAAAGGTTGATACAACTCTTTGAAAGTGGAAGTTTGTTACTGAAGAGAACCACAGTTGGAAAGGTATCTACATTTTAACCTGTTTTTCCTTCTTTATTTTGGAATGTGCTTTGATATTATAGTGTATATGTGATACTTTAAAATATGCAGTTTGTAGAAATATTTGCCATACTGATGTATAAGATGATATGGTAATTAGAGTTCACATGTGAGAAAGCCCAATAGAAAAAAAAAAGTTATTACAGTCCTCTTTGAAAAAATAATATTTAAAAGCATTTAAAACATTCAAATTTGACTGACCCACAATCTGGTATGACTAGTGAAATTTACCTTTAGTAAAAATAGTGAAGTGTTTATAGACCTAAGGTTCTGTTTCATTTCATGCAGACTTTCAAAGAAATCAACAACAACCAAAAAACTGGACACCTTTTCAGTTTATATATCTTAAGTTCTCAAACACATTTAGAAGATGGAAATCAGGGAAGGAGAAAGATAACAATTGAAGTAACTCTCAATGGGTGTATTGTGCTTTGTATCTTCATGTGAAAAATATGTAGAATATTTCCTCTGCCACTGAAAAGAAATATAAAGGAAAGAAGAAACTCTGACAGTTAAGTAAGCATTATATGTTGTACTTTCCATAGAAGAAAAGAGTAGAAGAATCCTTCCATTCATGGCTTTGCTTCTCATGGTGTGAACAAAAGCAACAATCTTTCTTATCTTGCACATTATAGGAAGAGCTTGCATATTATATGAGGAGTTTGTGTGAGGAGAGGAATAACACCACACAGACCAGATCCAGTCTATCCTAGATTTAGCACTAACTGTGCAAGATATTTATGTGCTCATTGAGTAATTTCCTCAAAAGTAAAATGGAAAAATTTATATTTTTATCACCAATTTCACAAGATAGTTGTTTTGGTAAAAATACTATATTATCATGAGTTGTTATTACATCAAAATGCTTCAATGTCTGAAATGAAATGCCCCCAAATTCACTAAGCTGTACATACCCTTTGACCCCAGTGAAATTACTAATAGACTTACTCTCCAAAGAAATCAGTGAAAGGTGAAATGTGTCTGTATATATAAAAAATATTTATAGCAGCTCCTTTTTGAGGTAGCAAAGAACTAGATACTAAAGGAGTTTCTTTTAAGTGGATTATGACTGAACAAATTATGGTATGTGAATATAATTGAAAATATTGAGCTGTAAGAAATTATGAAATAGAGTTTCAGAGAAACCTGAAAAAAACTTATATGAACTGACTCAAGACCAGGAATTACACAGGATTAGAATTTCCAACCAGGAAAGCAATCTATACCATTACAACAACACAGTAAATATAATAATTTTGAAAGACCAAAAATCTCTGATTAGTGCAATGATCAAACATGTTTTCAGAGGCTCAATAAGAAAGCATGTTATGAACTTCCTCCTGATAGAGAGGTTCAATGGCTTACAGATACAGAACAGATTTTTAAACATGGCCAATATGAGCATTTGTTTTTCTTGCCTATGCATATTTATTATAAAGGTTTGATTTATTTTGATCAAATTTATATTTGTTTCCAAAGAAAGGGAGAAGGAAGTAGTAAGGGGGGGGGGGAAATAAAGATTGTTTGAAATAAAAATTGCTGTTTTTCTTATAATTTGTATTTAAGAAAAAGAACTGCTTACTAAGATGGCTACTCTGAATTCATTGTTCAATTCAAAACCTTGGAAGCTTCTCTCATAAATGAAATATATGTAACTCGGGGATATTACAATCAGCATTTATGAAAAAGCTTTTATATGCTGTATTCCAAGCTTTGACTTTGGCAATAGTAGGACTGTAAGTACACAAGTGAGACAACTTCTTTTCTCTAGGAGCTTATATTAATTACATGTCAAAATTTTAAGGTCAAAATATTATTTTTAAACAAGACCTCTGAGTTCATCCTTATAATGTGCTCCCAGGGAATCAAAGCAAATCAGCAACTTTTCTAAAACATTTAGATTTACAAAGTTTCTTAAAAATTGAGAGACTGAATGACTTGCCAACTCATAGCCAGTCAGTATTAAAAACAGGATTAAAAATCAAGTTCTTTATGACTTCCAGTTCAATATGCCTTACTGACCAAATATATAGCAAAATTAATACCCCATTTGAAATACTTTAGAAAAGCTTTTCATTTAGAAAACTCACAGATTTGATTTCTTTCCCCTTTTAGAGTAAAGTAAAATAAATGTAAATTCTCTATAAATAGTTTATTCTCAATTCCCTTTTAGAAACATCCACAACCACTTCAAGAACTATGGAATCTGAAAGCAGACCAAAGCTCCTTTTCTCAGCTTTTTTTTACTGTTTTATGCCTTTTTTTTGCTTTCCTTGATTCCCCCCCCTTTTGTTCTGATTCTTCTTTCACAACATGACTAATATGGAAATATTTACAACCTATATCGGATTACTCACTGTTAAGGGGAGGAGGGAAGGAGGGGAAGGAATTCCAAATCTTATAAAAAATGAGTATTGAAAACTATCTTTACATGTAATTGGAAAAAAATAAAGAAAAATCACAAAAAAACTCAATGTGTTTTTACACACATTATATCACTGAATTTTTCCAAGTAACTTTTGATATAGTTGGTCAATTACTATATTCTACACTCTATAGATGGAGTATTATGTGGCAGAGGTCATTAAAAAACCTCTCCTCTAGGATTCATTCTATTACACGATGACTGTCCCTTCTTTTTTTTAAAATTTTTATTTTAAGGCAATGCGGTTAATTGACTTGCCCAAGATCACACAGCTAGATAATTATTATGTGTGTGAGATCAGATTTGAATTCAGATCCTCCTGACTCCAGGGCTGATGCTCTATCCGCTGCACCACCTAGCTGTTCCTTGTTTTTTGTCTAAAACATGGTATCTTTGAGTTGTGAAGTGGTCAAACCTTTTTGGGAAAAAAAATACATGAACTAATATTAACAATATTTTTAGCAATTCGTGCCACATCCTCTGCTTGAGAATAGGGAGTGAGGGTTATTCTAAAATTGCCATTTTCATCAATAGAAAATGAATTGGAGGGAAACATCATCTAAATGTGTTATTCTAACTCAGAACTACTTTTCTTTCATTCATTAAGATTCTTTATAGTGGTTTTCTCAAACCATATTTCCTAATGTATAGAAGCCATTACACCTTTGTTTCACTGACTTTTAAAAAACTTGACAAGAGGAAAATATCACTGATTCCATGCATATTGTATAACACTTCATTATTATTTTTTCCTGTTGTCAACCTGTTTATGATGTTTTATTCACAGATTTTAGTCACTTTCCTGCCTTTCCTTTTGTCCCCACAGGATAGAAAGTTTCATAAAAACCTGGCATTTCATTACTTGGTACTAGATCTTTAACCTTTTGCTCTTGAATGTTTAATTTGTCCTTTAGTTTCTGACCTGCAGATGTAAAACACATCTTATTTGATTTCAAGCTTTCTGGGTTTGCCATTTAGATAGTACAGATTATTCCATTGATGTTAGATGTGGCTATATTCTTTCCATAAATTTCAAAACTATGTATTATAATGTAATAGCAACTCCAACAGGATGCACTCTAAATTGATAAATTAGATTATCACAGGATTTTAGCAATTTGGAGGCAGGCAATCTGTGAGTTCAGAAATTAGATAGTTGATTAACATTTGCCTAGTCTACATTCATGTGTCACTTGCTTTTTATTCTGCATTGAAATAGAATGTATTATGCACACTGTATTTCTCCAGCAAAATGTCAGTACAATCAATTTAGAAAATGCAACACTTCTGCAAATAGATAATGTAATCTTTGGTCAATGATTTAAACTCATGGAGTTTTCTCCACTTTAGAAGTGATATGTAAAAATTACTGAGACCTACAAATCAAAATCATGCTTGAAAAAGGCATGGTATATCAATTTACCTAATGTGAGTAAAGACAATATAAAATATTTCAAATTATTAAATGTAGCGATCTGTTGAAAGGCATTTTTTTTTGTTAAATGGAAAGACAGTGGTTATGTAAGTGCCAGGACATTAGGTAAAGGTCAGTGACTTCTGTTCATATTAATGGCTGACTAATGGTAATTCCTTTATGGTTGATTCATTTGTCAATTCTCTCTCAGATAAAACATTACACCTATCTTAGAAGGATTTGTACCTTTAAAGGATATCTCTTTTCATTAGCTAACACATGAAAGAGTACCAAGAAAGAAATAATATTAAACATAAAAGATAGCTAGCAAACTGAAGAATGAAAGCAAATTGGTGATAGATATATGTAAGTATTGTATTCCTCTATATTTCTATTAAATATACACAATATTTTAAAATTTATTTAGCAAATATTGAAGAAAAGATAAAATTAAATATAGGAGTATATTGAAAAGGAGAAAAGATGTTGCAGGACAGTAGAAAAGGATACTTTTTAAAAGTATCACAAAAATAGTTAATAAAGAATGGGCACATTTAAAAATAGTTTAAGTCCTCAGTAGCATATACTTTGTACATTTTATAATTGAAATAAGTAATAGAAATAATGATGATGATGATTATGATATTAAACATAAGAATTTATTACCAACTACAGGAAATTTGCCCACATTATGCTTGAAGGGCAAATGATATAGTGATAGTAGTTTTACTCCCAGTTCACAAAAGTCTCGTGAAGAAGAGAAACACTTGGGACTACTAACTAACCTACCAGTTAAAGGTACAAACATCATCAATTATAAAAGCAGCATCAAGAACAAGTCACTAGATAATTGGCTCATGAACCTAATCGCACTAGACTATGAAATAACTCAGTAAGGAAGCATCCTCCCACTGGCAACTGGACAGGCTGGTGACAGCTTCTGTGCTACAGGAGATCCTGTCTCCTCCCAGAAACCATTCTGAGTGGAAGTAAGATTCTGAACTGTGACCTTCTGAACAAGAAGGAGAGTATGTCCTGCTGGGCCAAATGCTTCCAATCTAGCCTGGATTTTGCCCTTTTTGTACCCTAAGGAAACAGTTTTGCAGGTCCTGCACAAAGCATCACTTTGTATAGATGATCTGCTGGAACATTAGTGCTCCAATACTTTAAAATACTATGCAATAAAAACAGAAAAATTCTACTTCAAGTAAGTTTTTAAAAATAAAGGGAATGTGTATTAATAAAATCTTTTTGTTAATAAAAATTTCTCCCTCAAAAGGATGTAAGTTAATCAGGGAAACTGTTGACACAAAAGGAAAAGAATAATATAAATTTGTAACTTAACAAATGTTAAGTAGGCCGAGTACACAAGGGATACTTTTTTTAAGAGCCAGATTTAAAAAAAATACATTTTAATAAAATATTTAATAAAATATACTTTAACTAAATTGAAAGTTTACATGTCTATATTAATAATAAACTTGAAACTAATTTTTTCTCTCCTTTAAAAGTAAGATAACTATAAAACAAAACAACTAAAATAAAATCTAATTTTTTTAAATTCAGAAATTTTCAATCTAATACATCTTTTTTGGAAAATCAGGCAGATAGGTATATAGAAGTGTCTATATAATTCAAGTACATATATATATGTGTGTGTGTGTGTGTGTGTGTGTGTGTGTGTGTACATGTGCATACACATGAACATATAGACAGCATATTTTCTGGCATTAATTTCCATCACAGTGAAGGCTAGCAAAGATTTCCAAAGACTCCAAATTCACTTCTCAATTCTCACCAATTCTTCCTCATTTGATGATATTCATGGTCACTTGTTTGGAATATTGGAGAGGGTAATGAAATATTTAGTAATAGTTTGGATTAGATTAGTGTTAAGATTCTGACCAACTCTGTTATTGTTAAAAAAATCAGTTTCTCTTTGGCATGACTAGATTACTTTATACCACCAAATAGAAACATTTTCAAAAGTTCTGTCCTCAGTCCCTTTTTTATTCTTTCTTGGTATTTTTTCCCTTTGTTATGTTACCAATTCTCCATTAAAATGACTCAAGAAGCTGCTCCAAATTCAGTTTTTTTCCTGATATCTTCAACTTTCAAGCTTCTTTTTGGGAATCTCTAACGTGATGCTCTGAAACTCAATATGTTCAAAGTAAAACTCTTCTTCTTTTTTTTAAAGGTTTTTGCAAGGCAATTGGCTTGCCCAAGGCCACACAGCTAGGTAATTAATAAGTATCTGAGGTCAGATTTGAACTCAGGTACTCCTGACTCCAGGGCTGGTGTTCTATCCACTGTACCACCTAGCTGCCCCTAAAGTAAAACTCTTCATCTTCAAAACTAGCTCCTCTTCTTGACTTTCTTATTTTTAGTAATGGTACCCTCATTTTTAGAGGGTTAGAATGTTGACTCTTGCCTTCTTATCCCTGATAAGCTCACCAAATCTTGGTAATTCTTTATAATTGTCTTTCATATCTGTCTCATCTTCCTCTCATTCTTATGATGACTATTTTAGATTTAATTTTTATCATAACCCCTCTCGAGAATGGTAATAGATTTTCAACTGGGCTCCCTGCCTATATAACCCTTTCCCTGTCATTCTATCCAAGGAAGATTGATTTCTCTTCCTATAATGAAATTTACTTAAAAACATCAATGCTCCCTAACTACTCCCCAAATTAATTCTGTTTCTTTAGCCTGGCAGAGCCTTCTATGAATTGCCTCTAACCTAATTTTCCAGCTTTATATCTATGTCTCCTGATAGAATAGGATGATTTGGTATTTCTAAACATTCCCCTTGTTTTTCTTTTTTTTCTTTCCTTTTTTAATTAAAAATTGCTATGAATTTAAATGCAAAATACAATGAGTATTTCTCTATATACTGTGAAACAGGAGAATGTTGGAACATGAAATATCCTAATACTGTCTTATTTTTCTTTAAAAGTATCTAATAAATTCACTATGAAACATTCAAAGCTGTCCTTTTTTTGTGTGACTCTATTGAAATTCCATGAGTTTACTTATACTATACTTTCTTTCATTAATGCCATATTTATTTTTCCAAATCTTACTCTTCAAACCATTGCTCAAATTTCATTTATATTTATTGTCTTTCCTGATCTTCCTACATGATATGATCTCTCCTAACCACCTTAAAAATGTTATTATATTCTGACAGATCACAGACTGCCTTGTATTACTTGTTATTTGAGTATTATTCTTTGAAAAATACTCTTTTCCTTCCTAGCTTGTATACTCCGTCAGAGATCACATCATATTTATTTCTATATTCTGTGGAGTTTGAACACAGCAATTAATCAATAACTATTCATTATAATAGTTTTAATTTGACATGAAGGAATCACTTCACATGGATGATGCAATATTTGAGAAGTGCATTTATCAATGATAATGGATTATTTAAAACAAGTTCACTATGCATTCACATTAATGTCTTCATAAAAATTCCATTTTTACTATTGAATAGAATTGCTGCCCTTTATATATTCTATATGTAGTTTTGGTATGGTGCCCTGAGAAATTCAGAGGGAGCTCATTAAATTCAGAAAAGTGGTATCCAGAGGAAAGTAGTGTCAGTAAAGGTGGAATATTAACCTAAGCTCCTTTGAGCTTGGAGCAAAATTCAGGTTACTAGAATAATTTAGGTCAAGAGTCACTAGAGTATTTTACTGTGTCTATTGGTAGAAATGGAGAGATTGAGTTGGAAAATGGGCAGGTCTTTGCTTGGGACTTCCTTTAATCTTTGAGGAAGTAAGGATAATTGGTACAATGACATAGATGCCAATAAGGTCTATGGCCCTACTCAGTGTCTCCCTTTGCCGTCACAGTTAATTTCTACTTTTTCTTTCTGTTGTTGTCTTTGTGTATTCTATTTTTATGGCACAACTTTTGATGCCCCCACTGCTTCACTGCTACCCCTTCATAATTCTCTAACTTTTATACAAGCTTCTCAAAACTTAACTGAATCTTTCCCCAATTGCAACCAGTTTCTTGTTATAGCAAAATTAACACTCTTTAACTGATTTTAATGGATGTCAAGATCTTTTTCACACCTAGTTTTATTGGTATGGATTATATTTTAAAACTTACCATTACCAAAAAAAAGGTAATTACTTGAAAGTAGAGAAGTGGGATGAACAGTGGAACTCCAATCCCTTCAATATCTTAGGTAAATTTCTTACTAATTGACCAATCCAAACTTTAGCATTTCTATGCTCTCATGGCAAGGTTTGGCAAGTGATTGGTTATGTGGTATGAGGGAGAATATAATGACCCTGAGATGCTGGAGGGGAGAATTGGGAGGAAAAGTTAAAGAGTTAAGGTTTAAATATATTGAGTTGAGGATATGTACCTCTAGCTATTTAAGGGAACATTTCAAGTAGTTCAACGTAACAACTTTTTTGGTAATTCTATGCTATATTTCAGTGACAGGTAAGTTCTAAAGATAATGCAATAAAGGAAGCAAAATATGTTCATTTCGCTTTTGATTCTATGAATTTCTTCTTACAGCATAAATATCAAGGTGCATACATTTCACATATATTCCAGTTTTGTTGTATTGATTTGAGGGAGAAAGAAGGGTAAAAGTGGGAGAGAATGGAATATAGTTGTGACTATTTTATCAAGGGAGAATATTTCTAGTCATTCTACACTCTGGTTGTGTTCATTCCTACAATTTAAAGACTATCTAACTCAAGAATGAACTTTATTTTAATAGTCTATTAGTGTTTAAAAATAAAAACCAAAAATCCCAATGATTTTTTTTTATTTGGCTTTCAAAACAGGCAGCGAGACTGTCTTGAAGAAGCTATAGAAATGAAAAAGGGCAAAAGGTTTTCTATGAAATGCTCCTTCAAATTCCATCTAATCTTGAAAGAATTTGATCAAAATAATAAAATGAGATTTTAATTTTGAAAACAATATAAAATTTTCATTGTTAGTCATAAAATGAGTTTTCTGACCTTGAATGAAATTAGAATACCAGGTGATGCTAAAAGCAACATATTTCTTATATAAAAATAGCTGTCTTGAATATTTTTAAAAAATTTATTCTGATAATATTTGGCTCTGGATGAATATTCTCCTCCTTGGTGAGTATAACTTACCTCCTCTCGATGCTCTTCTCCAGATCGCTGGATATACCATTTAATAGATGCTTGCTGAGATTTAGGAATACATTCCAAAAAAGTTGAATTAAATTCAATGCCAAAAATCACCTTTTCATCAGCAGTTTCATGACTAATGCCTGGAAAGCAAACATGGTATAGGAGATTAACCTCGACCTGATTTTTAAAGCAATGGGAAAATGTACTGATTTAGAACAGATGCTGTGAAAGGGGGGGAATTTATAATATATTATTAAAGAAAAGGGAACTTCATATTTTGTTTAATATCAGCTCTCAGACTGATTTTTAAAATTCAAGGTCAGTATTTCCAGACAATTAATAATTTTTACCAAGTAATTAAATGTTTAAAACAAAATATGATCAATAATAACATAGAGAAAAAGAATGTTGAAAGACTTTAGAATTTTTATTGGTGCAATGATAAGCCATAAGCACAAATTTTGATGAAACATACCAAAATTCAATAGACACATTTTTCAGATATGGTTAATTCCCACATCAGATATGACTAATGTGGGAATTTGTTTTGATAAACTACATAGTTATGTAATCAGGATTTTTTAAAATTGTCTTGGGGGAGAAGGGTAGTAGTAGAAAGGACAGATTAATTTTAAAGATATTGTTATTTGAAAATTTAAAAAGAAATAGCTTTATAAATATTTTCAAAATAGAGAGGTGACTAGGTGGCACAGTGGAGTCCCTGGAGTCAGTAGGACCTGAGTTCAAATATGACCTCAGACATTTAATAATTACCTAGCTGTGTGACCTTGGACAAGTCACTTAACCCCATTGTTTTGCAAAAACAAAAACAAAAATATCCAAAACAGGAAGGTTTCCTGCATTTTCAAAATAAATTTTCTTCTTTGAGATAAGCAAAATTTAAATAGACAAAGCATTTATTATCTTCTGAATTAGGCAAAACCTAAAAAACCTAACAACCCCCCCTTTATTATTTTCCCCTATAATGAGCAAAAGAAAAATAGCATACTAATACATCTTTTAACTTTCAAGCTAGTCCTGTGAGAATAATAATAATATTAAAAATAGATAATGTTTTTATAACTCTTTTAAGGATTACAATAACAATAACAATTATAATAACAGCCTGTGAAATGAGACAGATGTTAAGCAATCACATAGATAGTAATTGTCTGAGGTTACATTTGAACCCAGGTCTTCCTGACTTAGGTTCTACACTCTAATACCTAGCTGAAAATATGTTAAATGTATAAAAAAGATAAATGCTGATGTGTTTTAATGTTACAAGTTATCAAAATTATTAATAATATCTAGAATTTAAAGATATGTAACTGCTAAAACAATTCTTCCTGGGTGAAATTTTTATCATTATACAAAAATATGAGGAACCACATACAAGGTCCCAAACCAGAAAATAGACTTTATCTTCATACCCATATTTCTACTTTAATTTTAGGGGAAAAAGAGATGGAAGTATTCTTCAAGACTGTCTGTCCTAAGTGCACATGCATGAGGTAGTTTATGGGAAGCTTTCTGAGTGGTGTATGAGATATCTTATTCTCTAAAATCAATTGTATCATCTGTAATACATTTATTCCTCACTAGCCAAAACCTGTGTGCCATGTGTGATCTCAGATCTGGAGCTCATGTTTGATCAAACAGAAAATTACTGCTGTTGGACTAGGTAGACCTGAATATATATATATATATACACTTTTTAGGTAAAATTTTTAGATATCTGTTCAACAAAGTAGCCTACTTAGAACATTAGGCAGAAGACTAAGGAACTAAGAATGAACAAGGACATTCAAGCATACAGAATTATAAAGAAATTCTTATGCATATGTAAAAATCCATTGAGTTATTTCTTGCAATGAGTATCTTTTCTTTTCCCTCAACTTATTGATGATTTCAAGAAAATTTTTCAAGCCTATGATATGTACCCATAAATTACTTCCTTTCCACTTCCCAATGTATGCTTCTAGTTGAAAGCTGTAATCTTTCACAGTCAACAAAATATATTCTACATTTTTCTATAATTACCAAAAAAAAGTTTCTTGAGTCTCAAGTTGCCATTTATGATGGAAAAGAGAAAGTTCATAAAAAACATGGGGATACTTAATATAGGAATCACTGAAGTCCTGTAGGAATAACACCTGTGGGGTATTAAAACATCAAAAATCTTACACTAATTATGATAAGGCAAAGAAATATTCTAATGATTATCTACTTTGGTTGTCATATGGAAGACTCAAAGATGTAAGGAAAGATTAAATTAAATTTACTTCATCAACTCATTCAACCTAATGGAAAATTTGTGAGAGGAAAATTCTGTCAGATCAATTGTTTGCCTGAAATGATCTTTCCTTTGTTAATTAAGTCAATGTAACTAGCATCCTTATGTATATCCTCATTTTGATTTAAGGATAACACAGAATTTACCTCTGTTCTTAATGACCTTTCCTTCATTACATCTATATTTTATGCATAGCATCTGCGTACAGATGGAATGTCTGATTTCTTCCTAGCTTATAATGGTATAAAATTGCATTTGATATTAAACTAGGATAAATTATGCTAATATACTTAATTTAATTTAAAAGTAATTTTAAGTGAACTTTTTCTTTCTCAGATATAGAAAAAATAAACAAACCATTTGCAAAGGAAAATGCTGAAACTATTTCCCTTTTCAAGAAAATATATAAGCATTACAATTCTTTTAAAATCTTGCTTGGGAATTTATGATAACCTAGGTTGCAGTTATGAATTTATGAAAGACATCTCTCCCTCATGTTTTTGAACTATTCCATGTCTCTTCTTCAGTGAAAACTTCTAGAAAAAAAGTATTGTTTTCATTTTTTCACCATAAACCTCATCCCACACAAAAGTAATCCTGCTTCCCTCCCTACCACTTTACAGAAACTTCTTTCTTTAAAATCACCAATGATTGAATCATACCATTCAATAGTCTCTTCTCAGGCCTCATTCTCAGGCTCCATTGCTGTTTTTCCCTCTACTGACCATCCTTTCCCTCTTGAGGTATTTTTTCATTGGATCCCACATTTTTGTACATCTTTCCATCTCACATACTGAAAACTTTTTATCTTAAAGGCCCAACTTCCAAGAAGTTTTATCTGATTCCCTTAGATAGAAATGATTACTCCTCCCTCCAAATTCATCTGCCACTTCATTGAATCTCTCCTATTCAACTGATCATATTTAGCATTAAAGTATGAATTCCTTCAAAGTAGAAAGAATATTATCACTTTTCATCTTTGTATATATTCAACTAGCAGAAATTATATAGGAAATGTTTAATGTATGTTTGCTAACAATTAATTATACCCAACTTGTGATATCTTTTGGATTCATTTTTAACTTTCCTCTAAGCTAAATAGTCTAATTTTCATCTGAAAAGTTTGTAACAACCATATGTGTATATGTGGATTTAAAGCTACACATGAATAAATTCTCCTTGAAAGTAGAGACACTACTAGATGTGCTTTGCATATCATACATGTTTGAAAAATGTCTACTTAATGATGAACCAAGAACCATCAGTGCTTCAGATAAGACCTTGTCCAAAACTTTGATTCTACCCTTTGGTTCCTCTTCTAAGTTTACTCAGTCCTGTAAATTTGCGAACACATGCAATTATGTCTAAAAGGAACTTTTTTTATGTATTAAGTACAAATAGGCACAGTAGAGTAAAACATGAGAAAGAATTAAATGAATATGGAACAGATAAATAAACAGTGATTAGTAAATGATTCTTTACTTTGCAAAGTGATTCACTGGATTATCTCTTTCTTAGAATACAATATAATCACAAGAGATTTATAATTTAGAAGATTATCTCTTTAATAGCTTCATAAATTTAGGTTTGTGAGTGCATTTCATGTATTATCTAACCTTTCACAAGTTAAATTTTTAGGAAAATACTTTGTGTAAAAATATTACTGTATAATTTTCGTGAAAGCATACTCTATAAACAGATATTCTATATTTCAGAGTAAAAACAAATAGAAAATGCATGCTTAGTTTTTAAAGGGAGAAAACCACAATAAGCCTTATTAATGAATAAATGTAATAAACTTACTGTCTTCTACATCCCAGCATTGAGTGATGGGGTCCCCATATTTTACATCTTGTCGCCTAGCTCGCCTATGGAAAGTGAAGTAAAATTAAAAAAAAATCAGTAATAGCTAATTGGACTTAGGACACAACCATGTCTAATGAAAAGACAGAAATGTAGAGTCAGATTTCTGCCACCTGTTAAAACTTGAACATAGATGGCAATGCTTCTCAGAAAATTTAGATTTCCATTTTTGAATACAAAATAATATCATTGCCCTTGATTATATCATTGTTACATTCTTCCTTGCCCTTTGGCTACCTAGCTCTGCCACTTATAAATATAAAGGTAACTGCAGTATAAAAGAGATACAAGAAAACAAATCTGCCTGTCTTGATTCTCACAGAGCTATGCGTTTCAGATATGCTCAAAACAAAAGGGATTGCTTTGAGAACAGTGGATATGACTTAACAATTGTTCATATACCCACAGCTTTTCTCATTTCTTCTTTTGAACTTGATTTGATGCCTAATAATCTTTGCAGGTTACTTTTGTCAATAAAGTGAGGTGATAAATGCCCTTCTATAATTATTTTAAATAAATGGAACATTTTTCCACTTTTTTTGAATGTTTAATTTTGACAAATCATAGCACCAACAGGTTGAGAGAGAGGAGGAGAAGGAGGAGGAGGAGATGGAAGAGCAAAAGGAGGAGAAAGAGTAGGAGGAGGAGAATGAAGAAAAGAAAGAGGAAGAGCAGAAGGAGGAGAAGGAGAAAGAAGCAAGAGGAAGAGAAGGAGGAGGAGGAGGAGAAAAAGGAGGAGGAAGAGGAAAATGAAAAGAAGGAGGAGGAGAAAGAAGGAAGATGAGGAAGAAGAGGAGGAGAAAGATGGGAGGAGGAAGAGAAGGAGGAAGAGCAGGAGAAGGAAAAGGAGGAGCTTGGTCATGATAACAATGGTACAGTGTCTAGAGTATTGGCCCTGAATCAGGAAGACTTGAGTTCAAATTTCTCCTAGGAAACCATTTAACTGGGTATTACTGAGCAACTCATTTAATCTCTCTAAGCCCCAAGTTCCTCATCCATAAAACAGTGATAATAAACCCTCTGGGTTGCTTTGAAAAAGAAATGAGAACTTTGCAAACTTATATAAAAATGCTAGGCTATTAGCAGTAAGCAGCAGCTAGGTGACAGTGATTGCAGGGCTAGACCTTAAGTCAAGAAGACTTGAGAGCAAATCTGGCCTGAGATATTTACTAACTGGGTAGGCAAGTCACTTAATTTCTATTTGCCTCAGTTATTATTATTATCCCAATTTCATAATCAAGGTACTGTAAATATGTAAAAATACATAAAATTTAAAAATCACACATAATTCCTACAAATTTTGCTCCCCCAAACATCTCCTACCTATGAGTTTCAAGTCATTTTACAAAATTTATACAGATTATCTAAAGTGACTAATTTTTTAAATTGGACTTAAAGGAAGATCACCTTTGTCTTTTCATTAAGCAAAAAGTTGACTTTTTTTTCCGTCTAGGTGTGATAATATACACTTGTGAACCTAACTACTGAGGAGGTTGGTATTGGTCAGTCTTACAAGCTCAAGATTTTTAAGTAGTAATAAGCTAAGCCAAGAAGATATGGTATATTTACACTGATTTGAACATAAGTAGGATGAGTCCCAAAGAAAGATGGTGGGGCCTTCACACTGCCTAGAGAAAGAAGGGCAAACTACCCAAGGTAGGAAAGGGTACAGCTCACAGTTCCCAAATTAACAATAATGGATTAAACCTACAAGTAGATCTTGCTTTTTAAGCTTGGTCAAGTTACAAAGATCCAGAAAAAAGGAAATAGAGAAGGAAATAAGGAAGAAGGGAAGAAGAAAGAAAGAAAGAAAGAAAAAAGGGAAAAATCTAACATTTTCTAAACAAACTATCACTTTCAATAATAGCAGATAATTATAAATACATGAATAAACAACCAAAAAAAGAAATTTACAAAGACAAACAATATACATGGAAAGATATTTTGATAGTATTCTCCCTAGGCGCAAAATGGAGTTTTAAGTATTTAGTCCTTAAATGACTATTATTTTATATCATTTCATGTATACATGTGTAGAAATGTATGTTTATAAAATATTTGTAAGGAAGTAAAAATTTAGAGTTTTTGTGAATACATATACTATACATTCAGAAAGATGACAAGAAAAACAGATGATTTTCATTGTTAGCTATATACTTACTGAAAGAGATACAAAAAGTAGAATTCAGAATTATTTTATTAAATGTAACTATATCTCACTATTTCATAGTATCCTATTTTAAAATTGTGAGCCCATTTAAAGGAAAAATCTAAAAGAATGCATATATATATATACCCTATATAATAACATATGTAATTATATAAGATATATATGTATATATGCCCTATATAATAACATATGTAATTATATAAGATATATATGTATATATACCCTATATAATAACATATGTATATATATATATATATATATATGTAGATTTATATTTTAAATGTACCACTGGTATATGCTACACTTCATCTGTATCTGTTCTCTAAGAAAATAAGTCCAGAATATCAGAAGTTACTCCACATGAACAGAGAATTTAAATGAACCTTTTAAGTCACTTACCTTTTGGAAGTTGGTGCATATCGAGAACATGCATTTCCATCCCAAGCACAGTAGGGATCTCTGGCAAGGCAACAGTCTGCACAGGCCTTCCCATACGTATCACATCTGTGCAGAGAGAGCTGAACCAATCCATCTCGGGAACCAATGTACAATTGTTGCTACAAATCCAGCAAAGCAAATGAATTAGAAGCATCTTTCAGACCATTCTTAAGAATTTTCCTCCCCCCCCCCAAATACCATACTCATTGGCCTAAACATTGCTATGGTTCATAGGGCTTCCTGTCCATTATAAAACACTTGTGAAGAAACACAAGGAAGAGTGAAAAAAAACAGTCAATCACTTTCAACTCTGGCAGACTGGGTGGTTGGCAGGATGTCTATGGAAGTACAAGGACAGCATTCTGTACAGCTAATGTAACATTGGCAGAAATATAAGAAGGCCAGAAACCAGCTGCTAGGCTGGAAGAATTAAGATGTCAAATTCTTCCTTGGTAGTTGAAAATGTACATTGGTAGGTTATAAGTACAGATGCCATAGGCAAATCTATTGATGAGAAGGATATTTTCTCTTACATGGTTACTCCCAAGTAAAAGGATCCCAAAGAACTTTATAACCTTTGCCCATGGAAGTAACACATCACTTCATTAGCTATTGGTTTATTGATCTCTTTTGGGTATTATGTGATAAGAGTTCTCAAAAGCATTCTGGACTAAGGCTGAAGAATATCAAATTAAAATGGAAATCTCCAAGGAAGTTGAGGAGGATATTTGAGCAATAATATTCTAATTTGATGACTATGAGTTGTGAAAGCTAACATATTTATTTTTTATAAATATAGAATGCTTTAATCTCTGTCAATTATATTAGAAATAAGTGCTGGCATACCCATCATAGTTGTATTACAAAACAATCAAAGGAAGATAGTGGCTAATATCTATTTGGTTAGTAGTTTATCTGAAGCACATGTGTGATGATTTTCTTGAGTTAGAGGGAACAGGTTTCTCTGTCTGAAAAGTTCTCAGTCACAACCTGGAGAAATAATCAATGAATGACTTATTCCTAGCATTAATTTATTTTGGACCAGCTTTACAAAGATCAAGATCACACTAGCATTAGTATGTTGACCTCAGAGTCATGATCATCCAAGATGCTAAAGTAAGCTAAAACTATTTTGCCACACTTGAATCAACCAAGACCCAGAAGAGTAACATTCCAGAGGAGAAGGCAGTAGGTACTGGGTTTCAAAGATCATAAGATAATCCCTGTGGAGTCAGGAATTGCCATTGACCCCAAGAGAGGTCAATGGGACCCTGAAGAAGGAATTTCAAGACCTTTATTTCAAGAGCAATAGAAAAGGAAATTTTCTTTTTTTTCCCCCTTATTTATAAAATTTATAATTTCTACTAAAATTCAAGTAAGCAATGATTCATAATTGAATAAATGAGAAAGACGTCATGGATTAAAATCTTGTTCATTAGTTTCAATTGCAATAATTGTTTTAGTTACAATATGCAAATAATTCAGTCTTTGCTTAGAAAACTTATATTTAAAAAATAAACATGGATCTTACTTGCTTCAAAGACATCTCCATATTCAAGATTAATGATGGATTCTAAAAAAAGAAGGTAAGAATTATTTTTTGAAGGTAAGAATTATTAAAGATATTTGCTTTTATAACCCCCTCCAGAAATACACACTTTTAGTTAATCAATATGATATCAACTTTCTATTAATAAAGGACTGAACTTCAAAATCCAGTTAACCTTGGATTAACCAGTTAATACTTGGAAAAGTAGAGATTGACTAAATATTTCAGAGTTTTTGCTCCTTTCATATCTACAGCTCTTACTATTAGAATGATAGCTTGGTTGCTTTTTTTTTTTAAATATCCTGTAAGTATTTTACTACGATCACATTGAAAAATGTTTCACTTTTTAAAAAATTTTACCATTTTCTTGTAGACTTTTCTCCTTCAAATCTATGTTTTTCACATATTTTAAAACTTTATAAACAAATATTCTCACAATTACTTATAATTACACATTAAACTTTTCAAGTTTGGCCATTTTATTATATTTCATTTCCTATAGGCCTCCCTTTAGCAAATGGTCATAAATGACATTTATAACCTCTTAGGAACCACTTAAAGATTTGGGGTTTTTTTTTAGTTGAGGTAAGATAAAGGGTCTCAAACTTATTAACTTTTTCACTGATATTATTATCAAGCTATAAAACTGGTTCTGTGGAACTCAATAGGTTAATTAATTTAAGTCCTTCATAGTAGAGAATTTGATCCTTTCTTGAAGTGTAGAAACAGCCACTTTAAAAAAAATAAAAAATTCATAGAAAGTACTATAAATCCAAGGGAGAATAGCAAACACATTTAGATAATGTAAGAATGGCTTATTTCTAAAGATTTGCTCTTATGCAGTCCAGTGTAATAAAATTAGATAAATCTATTTTAAATCATTCTTTAAGAGAAAAAGTAAATGAAAAATCAGGTGGCAACAAGTTAGAATTGGTTTTTAAGATTGTTTCACTGCTATAGTGAGGGTCAACAATACTGAAACTATGAAATTCCCAGCAGCCTATTGTGTTTAAAGAATAAATGAAATACACATTATAATTATAATTTAGTTTCCACATTTGTACATATATGTCTAAATATACAGTCATTCATCCATTTATATATATGTATATGTGACTTTGGGAGATGATAGAGAACAGAAGGGTATGTTTTGCTGTGATTCACAGTCACAGAGTCAGATGTAAGTGGGTGTATATGAGTTTATATAAGTAAGATATATATGTGTGTGTATCTGTATATGTGTAAATGCATATACAAATGTATATTTATATACATATGTACACATACACACATATACATATACGTATACACATACACACATGCTTTTTTTTACAAAGAAGAGGGAAATGAAAGATTTACAACCTTCTTATAGTTTACTCTATTTCAATTAAGTAAAATGCAAAAGTAAAAATTTATATTTTTGAAGAACATCTGGAAAGTTAAAGAGGTTTTAGGTTTTAATCATATATAATGCTTTTGGCCTTAGCTGTATTCTCAAAGATTGAAGCAAAAAGAGGGATTCCTAGAAGGCCCTGTTTCAATGGAATATCAAACAAGGATAGTCTTTTTCTAAATAATAATGCAATTGACTCCCATAGGTTTTCTTTGGCTGGGGAGGGGTGTTGCTTTAAAACATTCCCTCCCAATTCCCAGGGAATGGATGACTTTGTCTATAAGTCTTATGAATTTGTATCTTACCTTGAATACCTGCAATTCTTCCAGTACTACCTCTTCCATATCCCACTTCTCCTTTGCAATACTGACAACTTTTAGTACAGTTCCAATATCTAAAATAAAATATATAAATTATAAACATTTTTCCTCCCTTCTCCCTTAAATATTAACACATTTATAAATCTTCCTACTGAACTTTTATATAAATATCTTGCAAGAATCCAGACAAAAAAAATGGGATATATGAGAAATGTTGTATACAATAGTTTTCCTGACTAAGTATTGAAAGTTTTCTGTTATTCTCAAAAATAATACACACATTCAAGGAGTGTTGAAAGGTATGGTACTTTCAGTGATATTAACAATATGATTTTACATACTATGTTTGAGAAACTTGAACTTTTCTATACACCATCAAGGATAGAACATAGAACAATGCCTCTTGGGACGTATTCATTAATGGAACAATCAAATAGGAATTAAACAAAAGCTTTTAAAATGCAATATTTGGCTTTCATTCTATTTAAAAGCAAAATTCAGAAGCATTTTTCTTATAATCTAAATTGTTATTATCACATAAAAAATTCACTGACCATTATGCTAAGGAAGAGAGAAACAAATCATAGGTTTGATATCAGAAAGTCCCAAAGACACTATTTGTTCCAAACTCTTCTTTTTCATATGAGGAAACTGAGGTTCAGAGAACTTAAGTGATTTATCCTAGCTTACTTAAGTAGGAAGCATCAAAGTTGAATTTTGAACCCAGGTCCTTTCAGGTAAATCCAACACTTTCCCTACTATATCACCAAGCCTTCTGTTTCCATTAGAATCTCCTATGGAAATGGCAGAATGCACAACTATGATTCATTTCAGCCGTGTGCATTTTCTCCTACATGGAAAAGAATTGTATTCCCCATCCATGTTCTGCCCTGAAATTACTGAATTTACCTTGCAAAAGGATAATGAAGATAAAAAATAAAAGAATAAATTTTCTTTAAAAACAATAAAACTAAGATGTACATATAATCTTTCATAACAATTCCACCAAAGAGAATGTTGGTAAATAAACTTGTGATCTAATATAAAAGCTACAGTAGCCTTGAACTGGCAACCTTTTTTAAAAAAACTTTTATTGATATTCTAATGAATCTAGTCAAGAAATCCTTGAGATATTGCTTTATATCCTCCTTCATAAATATAAATACAAGGATATATGTTTCCAGCATGGTGAGCTTCCTATTACTATAACTGACTCAATTATGTGGCTCCATCTGGTGGCTTTAGGACACTTGGGATATTAAACTCTTTAGGTAAAAATACAAATTTTTATACATATATATAAAACTTCTACTATAAATTCAAATATACAAATTTATTTAAATTCATTTCAATATATTGAATATATTCATATTCAATATATTTCAATATATGATGAAATTTTATTTTTCTAGAAAATATATTCTAATTTTATTTCCACTTTTTTTTTACTTTATTTTTTTCCTGAATCAAAATATACTCATCTGGAATTTATTGATGTGTTTGAAATATATACTTTAAATCCATTCTCTTATCAAATTCAATCTTACAATCCACATTTTGTTGCATTATCTAAGCTCATAAGCATCCACTAAATAGATGATATTTCTAGTATATATATTATATATATCATATTTTTCATATCTCTTTCCAATCACTAATCAGACATACACATTGAAGTTTTGAGGATAAGGATACATTTAGCAACTGGTATTTAGCAACTGGTATAATATTGATACTTTTTCATAATTCTGTCTTTCAAATGAGAAAAAGGGTAATGCTCATTAGTATTTCAGACCAACGGAAATGCTTTCTTAACTTTTTTTGATAATTCTTTGACTTTTGAAAGAAAATAAAATGAAACTTCCAACTTACCTGTTCCTAGAAACATTACATCATATTGGCCATCTTCTGCAATAACATGATCCACTACAATCTGTGTCAGTCTGTAATCCACATTAATTCTAGTAAAAGTAGGTCCTCCAGCCACAGGATATACAGATTTATACATCACGGGATGTCGCCTTATAAAACTAATGACATCATCTGGAAAATCTCTAGTTGACTTAATTGATGGGTCATATGTTCTGCTTGGACACTGAAAAGAGATAGGGGAAAAGATATTAATTTCCCTCAATAAAATATTTTACATGGTATAAAAATTACATTTACAAGCATTCAGTGAGGTTTCTAAAACCTTATAAAATTATTGAGGCAAAATTCATTGGGAATGCTAAATGTATCTATAATGATAGTTTAATATGTTTAACTTGCATCCTTCAAATAGATCTAAATTTGTATCTACCTTGATCACAGTAGACATGTATATGTATTTCCATGTCTGCACATATATATATATATACACACATACATATAACGCACACATATGCATGCATGCAAATTACATAGGCACTCACAGAAACACATATATTTGGGTCTTTACAATTAATGGAATAGGAAGGTTTATCTAGTTGTTTTGATTTAGATGGAAACAATGCAATAGAGGTAAAGTATAGTTTTTGTTGTTTTTTTCTAATGTTAAAGGGCAATTTAAGTCTATCTGCTGTTTTTTTTAAATTACAAATGTGCAGAATTATTTTGTTCCCCCACCCCAGTACACACACTTCTTATTTCTTCTTCCCCTTTAGCTTTCATTTTCAGTCTATATAACTTCTTTTAAAATTTAAATTTTACCATAAAGTTTTTTTCTTTTAATTTTTAATTTGTTTTTTAAAAAAGGTTTAAATATGAGACTTTTATGGTCAATTTTCTCAAATCTTTTCAAATGACCTTAGGTCTCTAAATACATGGGTCCTTTATTGAAGGAACTCTTATTATAGTCAACAAAAAAAGTATAAGGGGGGGAAGGTATAGAGTCAGATCTTAAGACCTGTCAAAGTAATTTTTATTTACAGCCATGTGCCTACTAGCTGAGTCTCAGAAAAAAGTGCCCACTATATCTTGTGAAGTATACACATGTAAAATGTTGCTCTCTGTTTTCCATAACAAAATAGAGATTATATGTAAGGTCTATTGACCATAGTCAAAGGAGCAGGTAAGTTCTAGTTATAAAGAAAGGAGCCAATTATATAGCCTACAAACTTGGAAAGGATCTTAATGACCTAGTCAGAATCATGGAATCTCAGGGTTGGAAGTCAACTTGATGTCATTCTACTTAAATACACACTTTCCCATAAAGCCCCTCTACAATTCCACTTTGGCAAAGAGTTATATGGTTTTTTTTTTTAATTTAGGGAGAGTTCAACTACTATTTAATAGATGAGAAAACTGAGGTTCAGAAACATTAATTTGTCCAAGGTTCAAATGGAGTGCTTCAATGATTATCTGGGAAATAAACTAAGATGCTTAATGAAGCATCTACACTTAGGGTCATGTTTAGACAAATCTAGAGGTAATGGTTCCATTCTGGCGATTTCCTTATTGGTCATTGTTTTTCTACTACCATTCTTTCAGTATACTGTACTTTGCCTCATTTCTATAAAATCTTTATTCTAGCAAGATATTTTAAGGTTGGGAGCAACTTAATAAATTAATTTCTCATAAAGTTGATATTTAGTTTTATCCAACTCTATGTGATCCAGTAGACAAAATCTATGAGTATTTTTTGACAAAGATAGCAAAGTGATTTTCCATTTACTTCCCCAGTTGTCTTTATTTTTTTTACACATGAGAAACTGAGGCAAATAGGGGTTAAGTGACTTGACCAGGGTCACAAAGCTATTGAGCATCTCAGATCAGATTTGATTTCACATCTGCCTGATTTCAGGTCTGGTGCTCTACAACACCACTTAGCTGCCCCAAAGTATTGTGTTTCATATGAGATATTTTGACTTTGATATGAATTCCAGGCCAAAATGTTGTTTTAAGTTTTGGTTTGGTGGTATCTTATGCAAAATAATATAGGAATGTTTGAAAAGATCTTCCTGGAATCCAAGAAATCCTATCATATGAGTGGTCTCACATTCTGGTTTTTTTTTTTTTTGGTAAAACCATCTGATGAACATATTTTAAATGGGAGGGAATCTATGCCCCCAGGTTATTGCAATAGAAAGATAGATAGATACAATATGTATTTTACTGACATGATTCTATACCTATATTTCTATGTGACACACACAGATTTGTGAAGTTTTTTCTTTTTCTTTTGAAGGTTTTTTTAAAAAAGAATTTAATGCAGCATTTAAAGTTTTATAACATTGTGTGTGTGAGAGAGAGAGAGAGAGACTGAAAGACACACAAAGACAGAGACAGAGAGAAACAGAGAGACAGTAAGAGACAGAGAGAGAGAGATCTAGATAACCTTGGTGTAAGATAAATCTCCTTGGATTTAAGTCTTGCCCCTGACATATATTAAAATATAGGCAAATATCTAATACTTTCAGTTGAAGATAAGTGGATTATTTGCATTGGTAGAAACAATTCTGCACCAGTGAAAGAAAGATAAAGGAAAATAAAAATTGAAAAGTTATGCTTTTGAATATTAAAACCAAATCAAGTGCTAGATAATAAAAGCTCTGAAATTAAAAATTACTTTGGAAGATATGTCAAATCAGTATTATTTATCTGTTTTGAGGGGCAAAAGCAATGTAAATTAAAATCTCAATTAGAAACCAAATGGAAAAATACAATAAAAAAGATTTTGTTTTCACTTTCTTTAAATAAATTAGAAAATACATGATAGAAATGAAAGTTTGACTATTAATATGAATAAAATAAAATTTCAATTGATTGGAAAAGGGAAAATAACAGTTTTTAATCTAAGGAACTATACTTCTGAAGTCATTTTTTTAAGTGCTCTGGCTAACTACACAATGAGCTGAAGAAGAGACCTTATGCTGCCCCCAAAAGGATTAAAAAGTAAGTTAACTGGGAAATTTCCAATTTGCATATTTGAGTCCAAGGAATTACCTTCTTTGAGGTTAACAAATCCATTTCAAAAGTAAATCTACACTGCCCTCTGCAGGTCATAATTAGGACAAAGGATAATGAAACAAAACTTGTTTTTAAGAACTTGTTTCTAGAAAGATAACAATTTAGCAAATAGTTGTTTTTCCATTGATTAGATCATATTTTCATCAAAAATCACTTTCACTTTAGCATTTAATTTATTACATCCAACATACTGTATCTGGGGGACATAAGGGCTTAGATATGAGTGTATTGTGGGTTAGAATAATTAAACTGGTTCTACCTCTTCAGATAATTATTGTAGAGTTCAAATAAAATTAAGTACTTTGCAGACTTTTAAAGTGTGATATAAATCACAATCAATTCTACTTTCATTATTCTTTATTCACATGTCCCATCAACAAATCTCTTTCCAGTTTATTGCTGAGTCCTGGTTCTCAAATTGTTTTATGTCCATATAATACACAAAGCCCCAAACACTTAAAAAGATTCACGCCGGATGGAAAAAGAATAATGTATGATTTAGTGAACAGATGAATGTTAGAAGAAATATACTTTTACATGTATCCTTTTACAAAGAAATAAAGATAAGAGGGAACTTGGGAAATTTAGGTGGTTTCAATTTTCTGTTGCTTTGGTTATTTTAGTCATTGGGTAAACTGAGAACCATAGGCTACATCAAAGTTAAAGTATTAATCTTCATGGGGGTGATTTCCTTGCTTGAAGAAGTGTGGAAGGCTTAATGAGGTGCCCACCAGTCTGGAAATTGCTCTGTTACACATTTTGTCCATACCTAGAGAAAGTAAATCATTTATTGTCCCACTCTGGGTTCTAGGATATTACCACAGGAGAGAGGGATGAGAACAATGAGGCTTTGAATTCTATTTCTAAAAAGGAAGCTGCAAGTTGTGGAAGAATCCTCAAAAAGAAGAAAAAGTACTGCAAACAATAAATGATATTGAAAGTAAAGATAAAACATGTAAGAATAGCGGATTCTGCTAGGCAGGGAAAAGAGGTACAAAGAAAGCTTAAGGTCTATACTTTTAGAGTTAGTTCCATCTATTATAGATTTAGGGCTGAAAGGAACTTCTAAAATGTTCTCTTCTATGCCCCCTGGCTTCCCTCAGTTCCCCAGCTTAAATTCCATCTTCTACAGGAAACCATTCCCAATCTCTTATAATTCTATCGATTACTGATTATTTATTCAGTGTATGGTTTGTACATAGTTTTTTGTTTGGTGTCTCCCTCATTAGATTGCAAGTTCCTCAAGGGTAAGTACTATCTATTGCCTCTCTTTATATTCTCATTATTTCACACAATGTGAGGTACATAGGTGCTCAATAAATGTTTAATGACTGATTATTATGCCATTTTGTTTATCCACACAACAATACTGTGAGTTAATTTGTAGGTGGGGAAAACTGAGGCTAGTTAAGTTAGGTTAGTTAAGTAACTTGCTAAGGGTCACATGATTAGAAATGTCTGAGCAAGGATGTGAATTCACTTCTTGACTCCACATCCAGTGCTCTCCCCACCAGATGTCTCAAGATCATGCAGGTGGATCTGGATGCTGGTTGTCTGACTTCAAAATAAAGTTCTTTCTACTATAGCAACCTTCCTTCAAATCTACATGCAAGAAAATAGCTATTAAACTTCTGTAAATTTTGTTATTTTGATTCCATCTCGATTTCCTTGCAGTTTATTTATTGGGATATTCCTTAATATCCCCTTGAAAAACAAACACACACACATACACACACATTCTAACTAAATAGAGAAAGGCAAAAGAAAGGAAAAAGTCCAAGTTCTTCCCTCTTTAGGGGTTTTTACAGGAGAAGAGGGGTCAAGGGTAAAGTTAGGAACCACATAGTATCAAATAACAAAAAAACACAAGGTCCTGGGAATGCCAGGATCCTGCCATATTGTAAAAGGACAAAAATAATTAAAAATTTAGCTTATAGAATCAGAAACCTAGAACATTTTATAATTACAAGATTGTTTTTCATATGTAAACATAACTGGGTCAGATCACAGAAGAGAGTATTCAAGAGAAAAGTGCTCAGTTTAGGACCATCCCTTAAAGTCTGTAGTATCTCTTCCTGTCCTTCATTTCCATCAAATATTATGTTTTCCCACTAAGTATATTATACAGTTTAAAATAGATAAAAATGACAATAAGGGGAAAGAACTTACAAAACATGTAACCTGAGAAAAGTGGAAAGTCTTAAAATTTGTCTTGGTGAAGATGGGAGAAAGTAAGACTAAATATATGGACTTTAAGTATCTATCAATCTATAGATATGCCAATAGGTAGCATATATCATATATAATATGGATATGAGTATATATTATGTATATATATATATTTGTGCATATATGTGTATGTGTATATATATGTGTGTGTGTGTGTGTGTATAATATATATGACTCTCAAGCTTCTTTTTGTTTTTTTTTCCAAATGACAGAACATCTCCTACGTTTCAATCAGTTCTCAAAAGTCTGATGACAACAAAGGAAGGTAGCTGGGATATTAGCCCTAAAGCATGCCTCTGATAAGAAAGTGGCATAATTGCATGTCTACACTCTGAATTTAGTTTTTAAGGAGTTACTATACATGCATTTGTGCTGATTCAGATACACCATCCATTCCCTCTCAAGGTGAAGGGCAGGAGTATGCAATATATTTCGACAGAATCAGTGAATCTAAAATCAAATAAATCTAAATGGATGATATTTTGTATTTATTACCATTCATTTTGCCTAGCAATGAATAATTTAGTTTTGCTTAGACAATTCAACAAATCTCACTCTTGCACATATACATATACTCACACATGCATACACACATAAACACATGTGAAGAGATCAGATTGAAATCAATATTCATGATATAAGGAGTACTAGAAATGATATCCTCTTTCACACACTTTTTGGAAAGTCATGATGCTTTTGATATCTTATTTGGTAAGCACAGAGGTACACCTCCTGCATCATAATTTACTGCAATCTTTTTTAAGCACTAAACTAGACTTTTCAAAGCTTGAAATTCATCCTTTTCTTTCATTGTTTCTGGATGTTAGCATACAGCTGAGTTTAGTAAATCAGTGTTGAACCCTATATTTAATGGATTATGTTGAAGCTCAAAGTGAGTAGTGAATTCAGTGAATACAGAACTCAATCCCCAATTAGAAGCCACACATTCCAGCTCAGTCAAAAGATAATTAATGATAGCTCACACTAAAGGGTTTATTAGGTGCAACCTGGTTGGCATTAGTATCAAAGAGAAGGCAAAAAAACTTTTGTATATTACGTTTTTAAAACAAAACTATCTTTCTTGGCTCCCAACCAAATATCTAGGATTAGATTTTTCAGACACAGGCAAAAAGCAGACACATTTAGAACAATATCCTGCTGCAGATTTTTATGTAAACTGTACAAATGTTTGAAACATTTTAAGTACCAGAAATGAACATAAGATACTTTTTAGCAAATTTCTGGGTAAAATGATTTTCTATTATTCTTTTTTCCTGTAACAACCTTGTTTACTGTAAAAGTGATACAAAAGAAATATGGGAAAGAGATTTGCTAGAATCTAATTAATTATTAGAAAAGATTCTGTATTGAAAATACATTTTCTCTAAATGTGAGCTTTACCTTGACACATTTTGCCAAAATGTCAACAAGTTTTTTATCCTCTATGTTTATATGTCTGGACCATTTCTCCTGTTCTAGTCTTTGCTTATGCTTTCACAAATGAAAATAATTTTACAAAGTTTGTCCCATGGGTAGATCTTGAACTAAACAATGTTATTTTAGTTCATTGAAACTGGTGGGATTTTTGCCTTGATGACATATAGCAAAGCTCTTCTTTTGACTTCAGAGATCCCTTTAAATGCTCCATGGATGAACTGTGACAAAGATGAGCTGTGACAAAGATGATAATGAAACACTTCTAACAAAAGAATTAAATGTCCCCAAAATAAAGAATCCAGTAATTTTACTTTAATATTGAGAAACATATAAATATACTCCTATTAAAACTATCTCTTTCTGGTACTAAAAGTATAGTATTTATCTTTTTGGATAGACATGTGTTTTTTCTCTGGATCTCATCACCTGCATAAACATATCACACACTACATTCTTGCCTTCAGGCTCACCAATATGTTATGACACTTTAACCTCAACAATTTAACCAATAAATGATAGAACCTATTTATTTTTCTGAATACTATGTAAAAACTGGGATAAGATTTGAATTCTTGAAGACAGACCTGAGATATAAAAAATATCAACCTATGTAGGCATCTTTTTTGGAGACATTAAAGTCAGGCAGAGGAGGACAAGAATAAACACTACCTGTCCAGATAAACTCTGTGAATAAATGACTAAATCCCAAAGAATTAAATAGCAACCATGATGCTATCTAGCATGGCTAGCAGCCACAGCTAGGTAGGTGTGATGCTATTTTGCTTGGCAGACATAAATGTTTGTATAGGCACTTTTAGTAGTGACTTTGGGAAGCACTGGATAAGTGAAGAAAAAAAAATGGATGCTATCCAGTAAGACAACTTTGCCTCTTGGCATTACAGCAGACAGCTGTTTAAAGTTTCCTCCACCCATTTTTTTTTTTCAGGTTACTTTGCAGGTTTGAGTTTCCTTTTAAATTAGTCAGAGAGATGACTTATGTGAAGGGAGGCATTACATAATTAGTGACTGAAATATACTTTTGCCCTGGCAACTTGGCATAAAAGTAAAGACAACAAAATAAATGTGATGCAATCTGACATGGGACTGAATTCAAATATAAAGATATCATTTTAGTCTAAGTGATAGGTGCTGAAGTGAGAGACCCAGCCTGAAATACCAGGAATTTTAAAGTAAAGGCTGACATCCATCAAAGGGAAAGTGTGATCTAGGGGAAAGAGCAACCAAAAAAGAAATTAGGATGACTGGGTTAAAGCCTCAGCTGTGATAATTACAGGCTATTTAATTCTGGGCAATCTATTGAACTTATATGAGCCTTTGCTTCCTCATCTGGAAACAGAAAAACAAAACAAAAAGTTTATGTTACTCATTATTATGGGGGGGGGAGTATTTTCTCAACCCTTAAAGTACAATATAAATCTAAAGTATTTTTATTATCTATTGAGATGTAAAACTTGATCCAGTTACTTGGGCTCTTGGGTTTCAGTTTTTAAATAGTAGGGGCTGGACTAGATCATTTGAGGTTCCTCTTATTCAAAAAAATTCTAAACGATCCTAAAAAAATATAAGAAATCATCAAATTTTTACTAGCTGTGTAATCTTGGGTAAGTCACTTAACCCTGATTCCCTCACATGGAGGGCCATCTCCAGTCAGATTCATGTCTGGCCACTGGACCCAGATGATTCTGGTGAAAGCGAGGCTGTTGATTTAGCACAGCATCTCCCTCACTTAACCCCCCCCCCCATGAAATTTATGAAATCTATGAATTCAAATTTATGAGAAGTTTGTAAAACTGACACCTTGCTCTGTATAGCAACATGAAAACTGGAAAGATTATAACAGAGGTTTCTTGACCAATGAAGAATGGCATTTGGTCTGCAATCTGAGAATATTTATGTGGGGCAATGACAGGCAAAACAACATGCAGAAGGTCCATAGTCATTAGGTGTCAGAGGTGGGTCTTGAACCCAAGTGATATAACCCCAGACAAAGCACTGTAACAATATATCATAAAAAAATGACAGCAGAGATTGTGGAAATCCTTGAGTGCCGGGGTAAGGAGTTTAAATTTTATTTGTTAGGTTTTGACCAAAGGAATGTCATGACCACATCCATGCATTTAAAAATGATATCAACATTAGATTGGGAGGATGTGGCACAGTGGTTAGGTGGCACAGTGGATAGAGTACTAGCTCTGGAGTTAGACACCTAGCTGTGTGACCTTGGGCAACTCACTTAACCCCTTTGCCTTGCAAAAAACCCCCAAAAAATTCAATGACAGGAAAGAGAAAGTGATGAAAGAAAGACCTAAATTGAATATATATAATAAATCCAAGGGGATAGAAATTGGGACTTATAATATAATGATGGTAGGAGCAATGGGGTAGGAGGGATCAGATGTGAGAGATTTCAGATGTATAAGAGGAAAATATTTGATACTAAATGAAGAAGAGAGGAAAGGTGGGAGACAGAAAAAATAAAGGTAATATCAAATCTTCAAATGTGGAGAAATGGTGATACTAGAGGTTATTAAGCAAATTTAGGAGTTCTTTCCTTAACTCTACAAGGCTGGAAGTATAGCAGTATCTAATTCAAATTTCAATGCAGATTCTTATAGAAGAATTCACAACAAAATACTCTGTTCACCACCTGAGCTGCTTTTCTTTTCTTTAGGCAACCTTTCCTGAGGGCTTGCCATATTGGTGCCAAAGTTAGTGCTGACAAACAATGTTTCACATAATGTGCTTTAGCCTTATGTAATTCAGAACACTTGAGTTCAAGAATCTATAGTTTCAGCCTTCTCAGAAACAGGGATTGCTGGCATTTCACCCCAACAAGACCAATGACCAAAATATAATTTGTTTTGCTTGTCTATGCATGTATTTATGATTTTTTTCTTTTTACAAATGAGAAGATGGGAAAGGAAGAAAATGAATTCTTATTAATTAAAAACTTAAAAAAGAGAAAATTCATAAATTTTGCTCTCTTCTATTGATAACAACTTAATTGGATTCAAAAATTCACAGAATTTTAGAGCTGTAAGAGATCTTAGACACTTAGTTTGCCCGCTCTCACTTTATATATGAGGAAACTGAGGCACAGGGAGGTGATAGAATTTACCCTATGATGTCAGATCTGAATAGTTCAATATACCAATATTCCATTGCTGTTATTCAGTCATTCAGTTGTTTGATTATATGTTTCCCAGGGATTTTTTTTTCCATGAGATCTTCTTGGCAAAGATATTGAAGCGGTTTGCTATTTCATTCTCCAGTGTGCCTCCACTTTACAGATGAAAACTCTGGCAAAAAGCTTGTATGTGTGTCTTGAGTCACACAACCAGTAATTGTCTTAGACCAGATCTGAACTCAGTTCTTCCTGACTCCCAGTCTGGTGCTCTATTTACTGCAATACCTAACTATCTTCAACTACCATAATGCCTTTCAAATCTTCCCTTTTTATATTCAACAAACATATTATGCATCTAGGAGAAGCATAGTGCTGGCATCAAAACCAGAAATACTGGCTCACATTTTCCCTTTAACACATAAGGACTATGTGATCTTGGGCAGATTACTCCAAATCCAAGGACTCTAGGCAATTCAAGATTCTAAGATCCAGAGGAAGTGCTGATCTGCTTTGGGAGAGCAAATTTCCTCAAATGAAAGTTCCTGACACCAAGGAAAACTATAAATCCCTTGTACTCAACTCTTTACTGTATTTGCTTTGTTCAGAGTAATTAGATAACTAGATGTTTAGAAATAAAAAAGACAAAAATTAACACCAATTTCTTCCTCCAAGTTGTTTACTTTGGGGTTTGTGTGGGTAGGAGTACAATACATTAAAAAAAGCAAAAACCTGATAATTTGAGAAAGGAGATAGGACAAATAACTAGGGCTATTAGGAAAGGCTTTAGGTAGGACGTGTTTCTTAAATGAAGAAAATCAAATAATATAACATAGAAAGCACTTTGAAAAACTTAAAGCACAAAATTCATATTTTTCTTGTTATTGTTATAATAATCATAACAGCAACAACAATAATAATAATAATGTTTACCATTATGATGAGCTAAGGATTCCAAGAAGTGGAAGTTAAGAATGCTATACTGTAAGAAACAGGCAACGGTCAGCACGTACACATGGAGATGAGGGAAGGAATATCAAGTTTATAAAGCAGAAAAAGGTCAGTTGGGGAGGAAAACAAAATCTGGAAAGAGAAATAATTTGAAATAAAGTGTGAGCTATTTTATTGATTAGGCTCCATCTTGGGTTATTCTTTGACTCCTTTCCTTACCCCAGGATTATACTCAGGAACATTAGAATGTAGCTCATCTCTAGGTCTCCCCAGGAAAATCAAAATAATCTTCAGTTCCCTTGCATGTGCTTAGGTTAATATGGAATAATGGATAGGCTTTATTTTATTCTTCGATGATTGTAAAACTGAGAGCACCCAATTCCATTTATGCTCAAAACAAGACTTTAATTCCCTTTTCTAGTGAGCCTCAAGCATTCCCAGAAGACAACACAATTTCTTCTAGATTCATCTTACTACCTTGGAACTTAGACCACCACAGGCCAAAATAGGAGAAACAGAATTAATCCTTTATCCTAGGGGACCCTCAGTTCTTTAGACACAGTCTTCCAGATATAAAGTTGAACTCCCTGGAGATAAGGGAATTTCAAATATTGAATAAATATGAGTCTTGGCTAAATCCTTGTCAACAGAGGGATAAAGGAGAAGCTGCAAAGAAACTTAAAAAGTGAAGCATCAACATGAGTCTTTTCTTCTAAATTTTCTAGCAGGCTGTTATTTTTTACCTTAAATTTGTTTGACTCCTACACTTGAATTACACCACTGCTCATTTAATTCTTCCTTGTTTCTTTTTTCTTAGGGCTTCTAACGTCCACTAACCAACTGGAACGCCCACTGGGGTAGGAACAACAAAAGGAGTGAATATGAAGTTGACAAAAAGAAACAGAAAAATTGAAACAGAAATTCTGAGGAAAGAGTTGGAGTTTGAACACTAGAGGGCAGAGTGATCATTCCATAAAGGCAAGAAATTGTGTCCTCAGAAATGTTCCACAAAAGATAGGCTTAGCATTGTAAAGGAATGATATCATGGTAATGCTGAAAGTTTATTTTTGACACAGTGTGTCATAGGAAGTGCAACCTTTTATCATAACTTGAAACCAAAAGGGTCAGAACATCCTCAACACTGCATTATTTATTTAACTGTAGTGATAATATGAACAGCTGTGAATTTAGCACGGAACTTAAGAAGAAAGCACAGATAAATAGTAATGAATATTTCCAAGGAAAGATGGTTTCAATAGACTATTCAAATTAATTAACAAATTCATTAAGTTGCAGTGGTTGATCACTTGCATATTAATCAGAATACTCATAATTTTCTCAGCCAAAATTTGTTTACTTAAGTTAGACAGTCAGTAAATAATAAGATTTCATAGTTCTACCACTACTTAACAGTAGAATAGTCTCTAGAGCATTTGCCACTGGGCTGGTATTATTAGTATTTTAAACAACATGAACACTGACTCTAAATCAACCATCTACATAAAAGTTCAGAAAAGTAGAGTAAGAGGAGACTCAGCCTAAATTCATTGATGTAGTAATTTAAAAGATAAGGATGTGAGAGGCTATCCCAAGTTATGTAACTTTTTTTTGACTCATGGCACAGTATTAGTTTTCACAATGTGTATAAGAGGGTCAAGAAGCTCACGGACACTCTTTGGGAACTGTTGCCGATGTCAAAATTGATCCCTATTTTTGAATCAATACAATCTTAAAGATACAAAACTCTAAGCTTCTTCTTGGTGGAAGTAGTGGAAGTACTGCATTCTCTGAGCCTTGACCAATGAAGTATTTGTTAAGAAGGGTCAATTTAGAAAACATACAGACTATAAGGCTAATGTACAATCAGCAGATCAGTTAAGTTTAGAGACACTCATACTTGGGGGCTTGTCTGACAATTTCTGATTTGTTCTTTTGGGTTTTTTTTTAAGATTTTATTTATTTTGAGTTGTACAATTTTCCCTCTAATCTTACTTCCCTCCCCCGACCCCCATAGAAGGCAATTTGTCAGTCTTTACATTGTTTCCATGATATACATTGATGCAAATTGAATGTGATGAGAGAGAAATCATATCCTTAAAGGAAGAAACATAAAGTATAAGAGGTAGCAAGATCTGATTTGTATTTGCTTGCTGCAGCTGCAGCTACTGTGTTTTCTCCAAAGTAATATAGCCAGTTTATAAGTGTCTGAGGCAGGATTTGAAACTGTCTTCCAGAATCCAAATACTGTTCTCTATCTTCTTTACCATCTGCCTGCCAGATTAGTAGTTAGCAACGTATAGTAAGACCAAACCACTCAAACTAATTAAATGTGGTTGTAGTTAGGAACTCTGTGATAGAAACTTCACCAAGAGTGAAAAAGTTTACATTTCATTGTAATTCTTCCTCTAACTAGTTGTGTGACTTTGCCTGTCACTTTAAATCTAAAAGCCTGTTTATTCATCAAGAAAATGAAAGAAGTTTGAAGAAGGTCCTCTTCAGCATTCTATGACCTATAAATGTTATCACTGGGAGGGAGTAAGTCATAATGATCCTACCAATGGCTGGGAAAGCTTTGAAAGAATTTTGTTGCATAGATTTTGCTTTAATAGATTTCCAGAAAGATGTGTATCTAAAATTTTATCTCCTGCATACCCACACATGAAGGGAACTGCTAATTTATTTGGAATACCCCATTTCTCTGTATCTATCTTATACCCATATATTTCTCCCTGTATATATATATATATATATATATATATATATATATATATATATATATATATATATATATATATATTTCTCCCTGTACATATATATAGATGGATACTTGTATATGACAAATGATCATTTCAAAATTAGAATTTGATAAAATATAATATAAATACAATCATTAAAGTATGTCTTTCTTATTCTCCAAAGAAAATATTCTAAACCTTCCCTTCTTTCCTCAACTTGATGTTCCACATACTTTCTCTTCTCTCAAAATTGAGGGCTGTGTCCATTTATTTCTCCTCAGAATCTCCTGGCATCCTTTCTCACTATATTATCATTTCTCCTGGTCACAAGAAACATTGCTACATGTATGCCTGATCCCCTCCTTACTCTCTAATCTTTCTTCAACAAATTACTTCCTTAATCATTTGTCTCAGATCTTCAGCCTCTCTCTATATAAATTGATTTCTTCCAAATTGTTTAAAAAATGTACATGACTCTTCTTTCCTAAAATAAACACACACACATATTTATATCTATCTATCCATCTATCTGAACAAATAAACAGATAAAACCCATCACTAAATCATACCACCTTTCTAGATATCCTATATCTCTCCTTCTTTTCTTAGGAAAACTCTGGAAAAGTTGTCTATTCATCCTCCACTTTTGTTCTCACTCAACTCTGAATTTGGATATTTAATCTCATTCAACTTAAAACTGTTTTTTTCCAATGATATCAATTCTGAAATTTTATGATCTTTTCTCACCCTTCTTAATTTATCTGTTACATTTGGCAATATTAACCATATTCTTCTCTTATTAATGATCTTTTCTCTGACTTTTGGATAATGCCTGCCATATACCATCCACCAACAAAATATATTTTGATTAACTCCACTATTAATGTCACTTATCCCCAAATACCCTAGATCAGAAATGTCATATACCTGGCCTGGAACATACCAACTTCATTTTCAAGTTCAGTCTATCTCAGATTGAAAGGAAATTGGGAAACATTTAGCAAAATAAATAAAAATTCAAAAAACCATAGACAATAACACATTTTAAACATTGTCAATATATGCTCTGCAGGTATCATTACCTATGAATCACTGGTCACTGTTTCTATTTGTTTGACACCACTGCTTTTGATCATGTGTTATCTACAACACATTGATCCTTGGATAGCTTGCCCTGCTGCTGTAACTCCCAATCCACCCCTTCTTTCCAATATTATCATTATTTCTGTATGGAGCATGATATTTGCATGCTCTTTTGCTCCATTCATGATTTTTGTGATACTAGAGATCAAAAATCTCTTTCCAGACTCCCTATATATTGTGTCCTCCATTTACTATGTAAACTCCTTGAGGTTAGGGGAATGTGTCATTTTTATATTTGCATTTCAAGTACTTAGCACAATGCTAAGCACCCAGTAGTTCACTTAACTAGATTTCTTTTCTCTATTTATTCATTCATAGTGAACTAAGCCCAAAGAAATCAAAATCCTTCATTAGTCAAAAGTAAAACAAAGAAAAAGATTTAAAAGAGAATATTTTTAAGAAAAGATTATTTGGCAGTACAAAATCCTACAAGAGAAAGAAAAAAATGTTAGTTAATCAAGAACAAAATGAAAAATCCTTTTCTATGAACTCTCCCCTCATGTTGACATATTCATTACAGATCATTTTTGTTGCAAGAAAGAAAAAAATAGTTATCTATAAAGTTACTAAAGCATCATCTCTTGTTCAAGAAAGAGAGACAGAGGGAGAGAGAGAGAGAAACTGATATCCCCATAGTTTTTCTGAAGCAAGAATATAAGAACTTTCTAAATCATCTCTGCTTAAGGATAATGGGCACACGAATAAACGTGAATAAACATGAATAAACAGAAACCTGTTGCTTCCCATGACTATCCTTACTAACTTCAAACTTTCTAGGTGATTTAACTCTTGGGCCTGATCTGAAAAAAAGCATAATTTTTCTTTCCTTTAGATAAAATTAATGGTGACAATTGCATTTACTGATTTTATATTTTATGTACTACCATTATTTTATGTTTGGGCTATTCAGTAGTAAGGAATTGGTATTGTATACAAATACTGAGGTGCTGTTTGCTTGCATTTGAGAGAGAATATTTAGGATTTAATATAGTCATTTTTTTTAACCTATGAGCACTTAAGTTTCTAAGATGTGGCTAAAAACTAGCAGGAAGAGTTATGGAAAGCATTAATTTGTCTTTGAGTCTCACAAAACATTCACAACTTTAAGGCATGGACAGGAAAAGTGGTGATAAAGATCAGTGCTGACAGGATCTCTAGCATACAGTTTCTCATAACACACATGCTAGTTGTAATTGGAATGTAATGTGATTTCTCCATCAGGACCTAATCGTTTTGATCATTAATTTCATTTTTAGGACAAATTACAGGATGCAGCTACTGTATCTACATATTTAAATTGCTTTTAAGGTAATTAACCAGAAAATCAAGAACAGTCTGTCTTCTTAAATATCTAGATATTTGAGAGGAGTGTCTTCATATGATATTGTTCTTTTTTCATATTCATGTGTAGAAACAGTATTAGGATTGGAGGTAACTTGCTAAAACCAAAAACACGAAGAATATTAATTTTATTTTTAACTTTCAAAAAAGGTGGTTCCCCATTCCTTTTTGCATAAGTAAGGATTCCAATCCATTGCCCCCTTTTGTTTTTAAACAAATGAAACTTCACATATAATTTAAAAATAAGGGAATATTACAATAATGACAATCCAATATTTCTGGTGTAGATGTCTTAAATTTTATTTAAAAAATGAAAATTTGGGCATCATTATCATTGAAAAATTCTAAAACTGTAAAAAATTCTTAAGAGTATAATGAAAAACTTTCCACCTACTGTTCAGTTGATGAACTAGGTCAAGATTTTACATTGTGAATTTATAAAGCACAAAATGGAAGCAGTTGTTAAAAGCAAAATGGAAATGAGCCCCAAGAAGTCTGGCTAAAAAGTTTGTTGTTGTATATTTCCCTATTTCTTTAAAGTCACCACCCCCATTTCGATCACTCATATTTCCAACTATAGTGTCATCCTTCATTCATTCTTCCTCTTCCTAAAACCAAGAATTTAATTAGTACCAAATTGTATTCTTATATTCACAGAATTTTCCAACCAGTCTCTTTCTTCAACCCCCAATTATTACCATAATTTATGTCCTCATCACTTCTTTTATTTTTTAAATTTTATTTATTTAAGGCAATGGGATGACCTGACTTGCCCAAGGTCACACAGAGCTAGGCAATTATTAAGTGTCTGAGGCTGGATTTGAACTCGGGTCCTCCTGACTCCAGAGCTGGTGTTCTATTCACTGCTCCATCTACCTACTTATCACTTTCTTATCAACAGTTTTTTTAGGTTTTTGCAAGGCAAATGGGGTTAAGTGGCTTGCCCAAGGCCACACAGCTAGGTAATTATTAAGTGTCTGAGGCCAGATTTGAACCCAGGTACTCCTAACTCCAAGGCTGGTGCTTTATCCACTATGCCACCTAGCCACCCCCTTATCCACAGTTTTTAAATTATTTTTGTGCTTCAAATATGTTCCTATTTTATTCCCCCCCTCTCTCTGGCTCTCAAAATAATTTTATATTTTCAGATTTTTGACATATTATTTCCCTTCATACCCTCAGTGGTTCATCCACTGGCTTCTTGCTCTTCCTCATAGATGTCTCTTAGTTTCACATCTCTTTGGCTTTTCTATTATTCCTGAAACATTTTTATTTTCAGTCAAGATTCAGTTCTAATAATCATTTTTAGGAATCCTTTCCTGTTCCTCCAGCTAAAAGCATAACCTCTTTCAAATAATCTTTTATCTGTTTTGCATATGTTTTGTTCATACCTACATAAACACAAATCAAAGCTATCAATAGTCACATAAAATGCTCTAAATCACTATTGATTTAGAAAAATGCAAAATAAACAACTCTGAGATTTTCCCATCACACCTATTGGATTGGATAACATGATCGAAAAGTAAAACAACAAATGTTGGAGAGATGTGAGAAAAATTGGACACAATGAACTATTGGTGGTGGTGTGAACTAGTCAAATCATTCTTTAGAATAATTTGGAAATATGCTCAAAGTGCAATAAAATTATGAAAACACTTTGACCCAGAAATACCACTATAGTTCTGTACCCCAAAGATATCAAAGGAAAGGTTTGTAAAGGACTTATTTGAGCAGACATATTTTAGCAACTCTTTTTAAGGTGGAAAAAAGAATTGGAAATCAAAAAGACAATTATCAATTGGCTAAACAAATTGTGGTATATGTAGTGGAGTACCATTGTATTATAAGGAATGACAAGTCAGATCCTTTCAGAAAAACCGAGGAAAAATATGAACTCATGCAAATAGAATAGAACCAAGACAACATTGTGCACACATACACACAGCAACATTGTAAGAATGGTCAACTGTGAGAATTTTTGCTTTTCTGATCAAGACAATGATCTGAGACAATTTCAAAATGTTACCCAACTCAAGAGAGAAAACTGGAAGAGATCTAAATAATGAAGAAAACTTTTTTCTAACCTTGTTTTTGTCTGTGCTCTTTTCTGACATGGCTAATGTGGAAAATATATTTGTATGACTTGACATACATAATTGATCTAAAATTTCTTACCTTGGAGCAGTTGGAAGGAGGAAGAGTATTTCAAACTCAAAATTTAAAAAAAATTGCTAAATTTTTATATGTAATTAAGAAATATTTAACAAAGTATATAAATTACATTAAAAATTGAGAGATAATTTACAAATGTCTCAACTATCACACATCTCTTTTTTACTTCAACTATGAAGGTGCTAAGCACATAACAGTCTGTCCCTCTTTCAATTTCTCTGGGTGGGGTGAGAAGTATTCAAGATGGAGTTTAACATAAAAACAAATTAGCATCAAAGAAGAAGCCAATGAGGCTTTGCAAATTTGGTTCTATTTTTGCATAATTTTGTTGCAAGAAAGAAAAAATAGTTATCTATAAAGTTACTAAATGAAACAATCAGTCTCGCCTTTGACCCATAAATATATAACATTTAGAAAATTTGTCATTTTATGGCACAAATTGGTTCAAATGATGCCTAGCAAATTGTGAATAAATACTTTACTTTCAAACAGCAAAAGAATCTCAAAGTTGTATAGAATCTCAATGGTCATTGATCCAGTTCCCTTTTTGAAGAGTGAATCTTCTTTATCCCAAGTGAGCATACTTTCTCCACTGGAGAATTCTGAGTCTTGGAGAATATATATTACTTATTACATTTGGGGGCATTTGTTAGATTTTTCTTATTAAAAAAAGTGAAAGTTCTGCTTTCATGGGCAAAGTATTATAGAAGTCTCATCTGTCTTCCAGTTGTCAAATCTTTGAATATTTTTAGATAGAAATCCTGTTTCTCCTGTCTCTTTTTCTCTCTACTACATAATCCTCTCTTCTTCTGCTGAACTTTATGTGACAGGAATGACAGCACCTTCACTGTCCTATTTGGTAGTTAGGTGGTACAATAGATAGAAGGCTGCTGGACCTGAAGTCAGGAAGTCATCTTCCTGAATTCAAATGTGGCCTCCAACACTTATTGGCTGTGAGACCCTGAACAAATAATTTACTCATGTTTGCTTCAGTTTCCTAATATATAGAAAAAGATAGAGAAGGAAATGGCAAACCAGTCTAGTATCTTTGCCAAAAAAAAATCCAAAATGGAATGAAATAATTGAATAACAATACACTCTCACTGTCCTAGGGATTCATCTTTGGATGAATTAAAGATTGTTGATAACCTTCCCAGAAATATGCTACTTCAAACTAAACAATGTGCTACTGAAAACTAAAATGTCCTATTTCAAATTAGACCATATATGGTCTAATTGACGAAAAGTGCAGTGAAACTACCGTCACTTTACTAAACATTTCTATTAATATAGCTTGAGATCACTGTTTACAGTACATTGCCAACCTCTAATTGAGCTTGGAGAACACTAAAGCCCCAGTCTTAGAGGGAAATTTATTCCTTACAATAGCAACTTATTACTTGGTAGAATGTATAATCTGTTGGGAAAGTTAAACTAAAGCAAAGGATTGGAAAGATAAAAGTGCTCATCAAACATTATTCTGAAACAGTACATATTGCTATGCTGCATTCTTATTTTATTATAATAAAAAATGTAAAAGTTCTAGCAAATGATAAAAAAAAGAAAGAAAGGGAAAAAAGGAATAGCTATCATTAAATTGAATACATACTGTACCAGGTCTTGGATAAGGAATTCTTCCATCATATTGGACCCACCGATGATCTGCACTTTCTTTATGAGCATATGGGCCATTAAAAACTGCTCTAATGTCAGCCATACTATAGACACAAACAGCAGAACCCTTGAAGATGGAGCTGAAAGAAAGAAGTGTTTCACTTATAAATGTTTGTTTGAATCTTTTAGAGATTCAAAGAAATAATTAATTAAAGAGAATTGCTATTTTCTTCTTTAATACCATGATTTTTAAAAATGCATATATATGTGCATACATGTATGATTGTGTATATGTTCTAAAAATATAACATTAATACACAGTAAAATAATTACCTCATCAGCTACTAATATTAATATCACAAGCATATTAATAAGTGATAAACTTGTTAGATGACTCAGCTATTTTACATTATCAACCAGTTATTCATTATAATCTTCATTTTGTTTAAAAGTTATTTTGTCAGAGGCCAGCTAGGTGGCACAGTGGATAGAGCACCAGCCTTGGAGTCAGGAGTACCTGAGTTCAAATTTGACCTCAGACACTTAATAATTACCTAGCTGTGTGGCCTTGGGCAAGCCATGTAACCCCATTGCCTTGTAAAAATCTAAAAACAAGAAGTTATTTTGTCTAAAAATTATCATTTTATATGGTAAGTTTGCATTTTAACTCAGAAAGCATATTATATAAAGGAAAATTTTTTATCTTTTTTGCAAAATAATGTTTTATCATATCACTAGTTAATCTAAATAGTTGTATGTTATATTTTCTAAGAGTGAGGAATTTCATATTAATAAAAAGATTTGAAATGGATTTTCTTATGTGAATTTGAAGATAAAAGGAAATCATTTTGCATTATATGATGATTGTTTCATGTTTCTGAACATCAGACCCAGGTTTCCTGACCATATTATGTATCAAATATGCTTGAGTAATAGACACCTTATTTTTGTGGTTAAAATTTATAGATATCACAAAGGTAAAGTACATATTACTGAGAAATAAGACACAATGCATAAATAATATTATTTTTAAGCAATTAATTTGAAACAAGTCTTCATAATAGGTCATTTTTCCTTTGAAATGAAATTGCATTGTCTTTACATTGGAAACTTCTTGTGACTCCTCTAACTAAAAGGGGATGTTCATTCTTTATGAGTTGAGAGAAATACAATCTTGCTATGACAAAAATGAGCTAATCACACTTAAACACTGCTTGTTTTGCTATCCATGGGATGACATTAATGGGAAACATGGCAAGATGATACTAACCAGAGAGCAAGAGGGAAAAAAAAAAAAGAATTACGCTAAAGGAATGAAGGTGCATTATCATAAATTGGCAACATCTTTTTCTACTCTTTGGATATATTCAAAAATCTTCTGATTGGTTGTAAGATCCATGCAGCTCAATAATTCCTAGATGTTCAGAAATTTTAAAATAAAATGAAGCTAGCCAAAAACAAATTGCCTTGTAACCCCAGACTCTGAGTTGGTAGAAACTTCTTAGGAGAAAAAATAGAATATGTCTTGAGGCTTATTTTTCCTGGCATATACATATATATATATATATATATATATATATATATATATATATATTATATGTCTGTCTGTCTATCTATCTATCTATCTATCATCTATCTATCTATCTATCTATCTATCTATCTATCTATCTATCTATCTATCTATCTATCTACTCTGCTTTATGTACAGATTCCACAATAACTTCAAAGGAAATTCAGTGAATGGGGAGGTGTGAGAGGGAAATAATGGAGGCTAAGATAGTTCATATGAGCAGGCATTTGATCTTTGATCTCATATTTCTCAGTCATCATTATAGACATTAATAGAAAATTGGAGTCTAATGTAGTGTTTTCATTTAGCATCTTAATTCATGTAGTAAAATATTTTAAGTAATTTTTTGAAATGTAGTATTATTTATAAGTATTAGCCAGTTGGATTCAATTTGTAACTTTTTGTATTCAAATAAATATTTTAGTGAACGTAAAAAGAAAATTTGCTAGTCACTTTCTCTGAATTTCTATCTCAATCACTGTTCCTTTTATATGGTTACACTTGGTGTTGCCTCACTTCTGGCTGCTTACTCTTTTTTATTTTTTTGTTTGATCTATTGCTTAAGTGCTTTTTTCATATTTCTTCTGGCAGTCAATTCTGTCACCTCTCCTTAATTGATTCCTATTTAACCTTGTATATAACTTGCTTTGTACATTTGCATGTTTGCCTGTATATTTGCATGTTGCCCCCCCCCCCCCCATTAAATTTTAAGGGCAGGGAACTGCTTTTTTTTAAATTCTAGCATTTCACAAATAGCAGGTCCAAATAAATGGTTCTGATTGATTGTTCCAAGAAACTGATTTTAATTTCATTATAATTCCCATCAGTGTGCAATTTAATAACCTTTATTGTCAGATATTTATATTTATACCAGGGTTTATTTTATTGCAATAATAGTGATGCTACAAGAAGCTTAGGGGGAAAATCCTTTGCTATCATTTTTTATAATAATCTCAAGAAATAATCCCAGCAACAGAAGAGTTCTATTTTATAATTTATTTATATCCCTTTTGATGATTAGAATGGTTTTACAAGTTAAATTCATGATCATTGAATGAAAATTACCTGTTTCTGAAAATCATCAAAATTGTTTTGGTCCTTTATTTTTGCCAATTTGATGGGAGATACCTCAAAGTTGGTTTAATTTTCATATCTGAATTCTCATGAGGTTAAGTATTTTTAGACTAACTTTTTATTATTTTCATTTCTTTTTTTTTGAAATTCTTTATATTATTTGAACATTTATCCATTAATGAAGGGAATTTACTTTTTTGGAAATTTAATCTTTTTTTGCCTAGAAATCATTTTATCAGTCAAATTAACCATATATATATTGCCCATATATATAACCATATATATATATTGCCTATTATTTTATTCACTTAATTATATAGTATATATTTTTCTATACAAATTTTTTCATTTTAATAAACAAGTCCATCAATCATATCCTTTATAATTCCTTAGATCAAAATGTTATTCCAATTTCTTCCATTTGAAAAAAATAGTTATTTTTCAGTTGGTGTTAGACCAGGAGTTCACTGAAGTACATAATATGAATTGTGGTTCTAAACCAGTTGTCTAAATCATTTGCCAAAGAATTATTTTTTAAATATACTTATTAAATAATGAAAGTTTTATCTGCATTAAAGAATCTATGTATTTATCAAATGCAAATATCTTTATATATTTTGTTGGATTTCTGTTATTAGTACTCTCATTCTCTTTTTTTTTTCCATTTCAGTTTATCTAATAAAAAGACAAGTTGGACAGTAGGCATTTCTTAACAATTAAGTTTTTTCTTTTGTGGATAATTACATCAAAATTGAGTGATGATGCATTTAGAAAATTCTTCAAATGTTCTGGAAATGGATGAGATCTGCAAAATATCATTAACAAAAAGCAGCAGCTGGAAAATATCATTAGCTCCATTACTTTCTTCCTGGATCTGTACACCATGGCAATAGCAAACACTTTAATGATTATTATATTTTATTATTATATTGCTCAATCAAAATTAATAATAAGAGGAATAAATGAAATTATAGAAGTTATATTTTTCCAATATTCACTATGATTTTGATATATACATAGAACCAGGAATACAGGAAGTTAGGTGTCACAGTATATGAAATGCTATGTTTGGAGTCACTTTTTCTCATCCAGTCTCAGATACTTAGTAGCTGTGTGTTCCTGGGCAAGTCCTTTAATCTCTGTCTGCCTCATTTTAAAAAAGGGAAAAATAATAGCACCTATCTTTCAGGGTTAGGATAAAAAGAGATAATATTTTTAAAGTGATTAGCACAGTGCATGATGGATAATAAGTGCTATACAAATTCTAGCTATTGTTATTATCATTGCAATTGTTGCTGTCATTATTATTACCTTGTTTTACCTTTAAAGTAGCATTTTAATTGCAATTTTATGGCCAACAATAAATATGGAAAAATCTTGGGTTTTCAATGGTGAAACAAGTAATTATAATCCTACTGAAGATATTTAAGGAAAAATTGGAAAGGCATTAAATATTTAGAACAGATAAGATTTTAAAAGATTTTCATCTTCTGTATGATAAAATCTTATGTTTGACTGCTAAAATCAGAATCTTGAATATACCACACAAGAAAGTAGAAAGACAGCTATAGATTACCAACAAAGTAGAGGGAGGGCAAGGAGAATATAGCTGGACTACCCAAATAGATAGACACAATCTCTTAGGGAATCATACAATGCTAAAAGCATTCAGGAGACAATAAAGTTGTATATATTCTTCAACTGAGCAATAGCAAGACACAAAAAAACTGTACATATACTTTGACTAATAGCAAGTGTCAAAAAATTGAAAAGGAGTATAAAAATATTTATAGCAGGTCTTTTTGTGGTGGTAAAGAAGTGGAAATTGAGGGATGCCCATTAATTGGGGAACAGCTGAACAAGTTGTGGGATATGATTGTGATGGAATATTATTGTTTTATAAGAAATGATGAGCAGGAAAATCTGGAAAGACTTACATGAGTTGATTCATGAAGTAAGTAGAACCCTGAGAATGTTATACACAATAAAAGCTAATCGCAGCAAAACAATGTTCTAAAAGAATTCTGAAATGTTTATGATGAAAAAATGCTATATATTTTCAGAGAAAGGGTTTGTTATATAGTGATCAGAATGTAGGTTGAAATGTACTTTTTTTTAAAAAAAAACATTTTTTTATTTTTTGTTTTTGGTTTGGGTTTTTGTTAACATGCCTAATATGGAAATAGGGTTTGTATGACTGCACATATAAAACCTATATCAAATTGATTGTCTTCTCAATGAGAGGGGGAGGGAAGGAGAGATGAATTTGAAATTAAAAATTTTTAAATGTTAAAAACAATTTTATTTGTAATTTGAAAAAGTAAACTATCCCCTTTCCCCAAAATAACATTAGGAAACTGTTTCAAAAGCTTGTTATTGGGTGGCTAGGTGGTACAGTGGATAAAGCACCAGCCCTGGAGTCAGGAGTACTTGGGTTCAAATCTGATCTCAGACAAACCACTTAACTTAATAATTACCTAGCTGTGTGACCTTGGGCAAGCCATTTAACCCCATTGCCTTGCAAAAAAAAAACTTAAAAAAAAAGCTTATTATTAATAAAAATATGTCTGAGAGGATACTAAAAACTACTTACATGAGTTCTTCCAAACTCAACAATATTTTTATGAGAATAACCAATAAATTTTTGAGGGACATCTTTGATGAATGTATATGGGAAAAACACTTCCTAAAACAATATTCTTCTGAGGACAATATTTTTTACAACTTCAAATTTTACTGAAAAGTAAAGTGAATACAGGGTCCCAAAGTGTTCACAACTTTTTATCCTATTATGTGTATACATTGAATTATATTTCTACAATATTATGAAGAAATCCTTTGGTATTTTCTATGACCATTGTATTATATTTGGAGATTATATTGGTGAGAATCATCATATTAAATTTATCTGACTCACATATTAATATTCAACATCCTTGACCATGTTTTGTTTTATTTATTCTAGGTAAATACTTTATGACTTTCCTTTTTATTACAAATGGTGTCCCTTTTTCATGATTAAGAATATTATTAATAACAGGAATGTGAATATTTTTGAAATTAATCTTTATTATATGATCTTGTTGAACTGATTTATTGACTCTGTTAAATTTTTTTTGGTTAAAACATTTTGATTTTTTGGATACATTATCGAACCATCTGCAAAATATTTTAACCTTATTTCCAATGTTAATCTGTTACATATATTTTCCTTTGTTAATACAATTGCCAGAATTCATAACATTATACCAGATGAAAGTGCAGTGTGTGTGCAGAAAGTACAGAAAGTGTGATATTATGTTTAGAGGGCATATTTGTAAAAAATAAATCTTAATTCAAACAATAGTAAACAAAACATGGCAAATAATTGAAAACAAAGCAGTTCAGACAAATGAAATATTATCCAGAGAATGATTAAAGATAAGCAGAGTGATTAATATGCACAAAATGAAATATTTCAAAGTGACTAAGATAAATATTAATAAAAACAACATATAGCACATAGGACAAAAAAAATTTCAGAAGGTTACAAATATGAGGGTCGAGGTAAAAACATATAACATTATGCTCTGATTTGCCAGGCAGAGAGAAGGGTAAAAAGGAAGGGAAGGTGTCATAAATGACACCTTCTGTATGCTAACAACCATGCTATACACTTTACCAACATTATGCCATTTGATCTTCACAACAACTCAATTATTATACCAATTTTATGTTGCAGAAATTGAGGCAAAGATAGGTTAAGTGACTTGGTCAGAGACACCCAGTGATAAAGTTTCTGAGTTGAGAATCAAACTCAGGCCTCTTTAACTCCACAACCAGCACCATCCACTGCAAAACTGACAAGCCCACAAATCAGAAGACCTTGGTTCTAATTTAATTTTTTTTACTAATAACTTATTATGTCCAGCTCACTCAACCTATATGTGCATCATTTTATGCTACTATGAAATGATTATAAAAAATAAATGCCTATCTTGCCTCACTGGATGAGTTTAAAGTAGGAATGGGTACAAAAAAGAAAAAAAGTAAAAGATGTTATTATACTTATAAAATATAATTAAGAGGAAACATCACTTGGAACATACCTGGTTGTAGTAAAAACTCCATATACTACAGGATTTCTTTCATCTTTTGTGGGAAGTAAAAAAATATCCTCTATAAATGGGGAAAAATATCCAAGTTTTAGTAGGTTTACTTTCAATGTGGCAAAAATAAAAAAAAAAACTTCAAAGATTATTTTCAGCTAAGAATATGAAGTATGCAAAAAAATTAAAACTGATAGATATATTTTAATATAAATAGTCAACTGCTAAGAAATGTTTCTCTTGATAAATGAAGTCTAAATTAACTATTGGATGAGTCAATGTATAATTCTATTATTTTCCTGAGAATAGTTAATTAACAACTTGGTGTGAGCATAGTTTTGACAAAAATTTAATAGAACTAGTATATAAAACATGTAAACAATACCAACTTTTAAAAAAGCTGTGAAGGGGCATATATATTGCAAGAAATCTGAAAAGTCTAAGTCATTTTTAAGCTCCTAAATCTTTGGTAAAAAGATTTTGGTAAAACCCTGTAGTAGGTATTGTATGTAGATCCATAAGAAAAACTAAACATTCTTGATCATTGTTGAATTCATTAAAGACAAGTTTCTTGGAATCATAGATTAATGGTAAAAGGAATCTACAGGTCATCTAGACCAATATCTTCATTTTACACATAAGGAAACAGAGAGGAAATAAATTGCCCAAAGTCACAATAGAAACTCAAAAGTCAGGATTTGAACCTATTTCCCTAAATATAAATCAATAGCCCATTCTGATATCTGTATAATAATTATTATTATCCTGAATGGATTTTTCCTTAAAACTTCAAAGAGTTCACAAAATTGACTCTGATATTATTTTTAGATTGCTTTTATACAAACTTCCAATGGCTCAATCAACCATAGAATATGCTACTACATTTTTAAAGACTACACTAATGGAACCCAAGCTCAGGCAAGTTTATTAGGCTACAAAACTTTAAGTACTGGACAGGTAAAAGATTTTATGACTCCTGCCAGAAGATCAGAAAAGCTAAATCCAAGGAAGCTCATCACTACCACATTTTTAGAAATGTGACCCTAAGGAATGGTATTTTATTGCTATCTCAATTCTAAAGTGGATAAAATGTAGGTCAACCCAAACATTTTGAGATCATTGTTGGGAAGAAGAGAGATCAAAACTTCTTTGAATTCTCCACTGAAGTCTTTTGGATTCAGGGATTACAAGGGACTGAGCTTACTTGCTACTATAATATAGGAATGCTTAGTTCATAGAAGAACCTTTAGTTTCATGATCAGTTTGGCTTAAGGTAAGTTTAAGGTCATTGTAGCACATTTACTAAATTATTACCCTTTCTCTTTTCTAACCCTGTGATGACCCACACAGACACAGAAGAACATATTTTTCAGCGATACGGTAATGATTTACTGCATGAAACACATAAAAGGCATTTCCTTGGTGGCAATCCATGATGCACATGTGCATATTGCTAAGTAGGAAATATCAATTACTTGTAGAATAGGGAATGAGTCATCTGGAAAGAAAGTATGGAACTTACTTATCTAATTAGGCATATTCTTTTGGAAGGGTAAAAACTAAGACAGTGAGAAAGTAAATCCACATGACTTACGAAGTTCATCAAAATGAGTGTCTGCTCCATCAGTGCCAGGAATTGAGCAAATCAATCTGGCTTTGAGAAAAGTTGTCCATTTGTTTATCAAGCTACGCTGCCCTCCCACATCATTCTGGAAAAAAAAGAAGAAAGATAATGGGGAAAAGGTCATCCAAAGTGATGCTATTATTAGCCAAAGCCAGGTATCTTTCCAAGTTCTTATCTACAAGGGTTATAGATTATCTACCAGTTTTGAAGCTATACATTTACTTCTTGGGCTGTGGGAAGCTCACTTTCTTAACAATAGAACCATTTTCTCATGATGAAAGGTGATACACCTAAATTGATAGAACGTAATATCTCAAACCATCAATGCTATTGTTGCTCCTGTTTAGTCATTTTAGTCATGTCTGATTTTGTATAATAGCATAATAGAATTATACCTCCTTGTATAGCAAAAAGATTGTTTTTTAATTTATGATCTTGCTTTAACATAATAGGATTTTTAGGAATTTTAGGAATTTTAAAAACATTTAAGAAACAGCAAATTCTTTTACTTGATATTTGCTTATTGTTTTATTATGATTTTTTGAAAGCTATATATAAATGAAATTATTGAATGCTTTTTATGAAAACATCATTTTCCAAAAATCAATTAAACAGATATTGCAGTTATAGCACAACCACAATTTGACGTAAAAAGTGCTTATTTGTTACTTTAAAATTTACATAACTACATATTTGGAAGTATTTCCCCATTTATTGATCTAAAATGGAAAATAGTTGAAGGCACTATGCTTTGGGAAAATAATTTGATGCCATTACTAGATTCAGAATGATTTTTAAAAACTATTTTTCTACAAATAATTTGTGCATTAATGAAGCCATGAATGTCTTCATAGGATGAATCCTGCATAACTTCTATACCTGAAGCACCTACTTCAGATAGAAAGCTTTGTATCAACTCTCAAGTGACAATAACCAGGAAAACTTTCTTTCAATATCCTTATATAATTCACAATCAAATCTACTCAATTTGAGAAAAACCTTCAAAAGTTGAGAAGCAGAAACCTCTGAAGATTTTCTGTTGAAAATCCACCTGCACATAGATATTATAAATATACAAAAAATTATTTTCAGAATTATATAGAAACTGAGAATTTATCTTCTTTTTGGAGCACTATATATTGTGTTTTGAGTATGTGCATATAAAAATACAAGCATGTGGATGCAGACATATAATTATATATGCATACAATTACAAAGTCATAGATAGCTGGTATATAAATCTATACAAATATTTCTTAACATAATGTGCACATATGTATATATAAGTGTATCATATCTGTGATGCAATATGATATATCCTTATATATCACATATTATATAAAATATATTAATGTATATGCATATATACAGATATTCAGATAGAAAAGAAAGATATGGAAATATGATCATAACTATTTAGAAAGACTTGATTTATGCAAGAGGGTTTTTGTCTTAGAATAGTTAGTGGGTGAAGGTTACAGAGAGGCATAATTAAACTACATTTAAGAAAAATTTCTAAAAATTAGAAGACTCCAAAATTGGAATGGCGTATGTACATATGTATGTGTGTGCATATGTATATATTCTATCCCAAAAAGTTAGCATTGATAAGGTTTGATAGCATAATAGAGTGCCTTAAAAGTATACTGATTTTGGGGAAACTGGCTGGGCTCTGAATAATTGAGTGTGTATGTGTGCATCTGTATCTGTGTGTGTGTGTGTGTGTGTGTGTGTGTGTGTGTGTTTGTGTAAGCACTGCAAAAATTCTTTTTGAGAAAGTACACATGAATGAATGTGAAAAAGAAAAGAATCAAAGGTATGCAAGGAAATACATAAAGATACCAGCATCATTATAAAACATAGTTCGTTTCATTTATATTCCTTGAATAAATTTGCAAATGACATAGTCATAAAATTGAGCACATTAAAATATGAATTAAATAATATTTATAATAAAAAGGTTTCTTTCCAAATGCTACCCTTTTTCTATTTGTGAACAGGTCACTGATATTATAGTAGAATTAAGAAGAAGAATCCAAATCCTGCCATAGACATCAACTTAGTTGCATGATTCTGACAAAATAACCTCTTTATCTTCACTTTCCTCATCTGTAAAATAAGAGAACTGAACAATAGCTTCAAGGATCCCTTATATCTCTAAATAAATGACCCTATAACCATAAGCAGGTAATTCTTCAGCATCCAAAACAGCAGTAAATATCCCACAGCCTTTTTTTCTTTAAGAATGACTGTAACTTAAATACCTTTAATTTTGAAAACCTAACACATGCCAATATCCTTCATTGAAGAAGAGACCCCTTAAATTTTCTTATTTGTACACCCATATGCCACCCTAGACCGTTTATCTTTCTTCACTCTTGGGAAAAGAAAAGGGGGAAAATGAGCTAAAATTGCAGGACAGAGATGAAAGCAGCCAGCTGTTAGATGGGAAACAAGTGTAGTTTCTGGTGTAACGATTCTCAGGAATGGATTATACGTGTTTAATGACTGTATGGTAACTCTTAGACAAATCCAGAAGCCTGACCTCTGAGGCCAAAGTTCAATTCACAGGGAGTTATATTTCTCTTGTAAAGTAGTGTCAGTTGACCAACTCTGTTGACCATAACTTAGGCCTCCTCTACTTCTGTTTGCCCTTCTTCATGACTTCCCTAGAGATCTTTGAGCCCAGAGGAGTGAGAAACAGCCAGTTTTGTACTGAACTGTCACCTCCCTGCCTATTTCTGTGAAGTTTGAAAGAGCACACTGGTTCACACTAACATAATGGATTGATTATGGAGATGTCAAAATTAACAGCTATTTAGTCACTGGCCACTTCTGTATGTCTCCACTCTATTTATCACTGCCTTTTTTGTTGACAGGATGCCAGAAGATTTGATTCTCTGGGGGTAGGAAGATACCAACAGTAGTAAACAAAAGAACTGCAAGGTAAATAAGCCTGACTCCTTGGTATTCATTCAGAAACTTTTTTTAATGCCTCCAAGTGCTCTTATTTGGCTCATATTACATATTAACAAGTTTCACTCACTTCTTTAATTGATTTAGGATCACAGCATCTTTCAATCAATCACTGACTCACCTTTTGATTCACATAGGCTAAAGGTAATAATAAATCTTAAATGCTTAAAAAGTTCCTTCTCTTTCAGCAAATGCAAACTTACATAAATCTGCCTTATGCATACAGAGAAGCTCAACTACTGTCATACAGTGATCTTTTATGTTGGGTCTTTTGACCTTTGGGTCACAGTGCAAGGTTCATCTGTTGCACTGGGTTAGGTTGTATACCATCATTTTTAAGGATCTCTCAGCACTTTATAAATATTCTTATCTGCACCAAGCAGACTGAGAAACATTAAGTGGTGACTGTGAACAAAATAAGTTACTCTGTTCTCCCTCTACCTCAACTCTGGGATCCTTTAACTTCTAATGCAATCAGTAAGAAAACTGTAGTAATAAAGAGGGCGTACTAATGTTCTTAATAACATCTTAAAGAGACTAATAATAATAGTTAAAACTTCTAGGCTGCTATAATTATTGCAAGGCTACCAGTAAGTATCTCAACCTCAACATATCCAAGACTCATTATCGTATCCCACAAGCCCTCTCCTTTTCTGAAATTCCATGTTACTGTTGAGGACATAACAATTCTCCCAGTCAACAAAGGTTGAAAACTCAGGTCAAAGCTTACTTCCTCGCTTGCACTTAGCCACATATACAATCTATTGTAATTTCTATGTCCATCACTTCTCTTACTATTCTCTTTCTCTCCACTCTCACAGCCACAGTGCAATTTCTGGTTCTCATCACCTCTCCACGAAATAGCCTTTCTCTACAGTGACTTACATGCTCCATTCAGCTGCCAAGGTGAAAACCTAACAAATGCCAATATCCTTCATTGAAGAAAAGACCGCTTTAATATTCTTATTTGTACACCCATGTGACTAAATAATGGGTCCTATTCAGTGAACTCTAATAGCTCTCTATCATGACTAGAATTAACTATAAACTCTTTTATTTGGAATTTAAAGCTTTCAAAACATGACATCTTTACTTTTTATTGACTTATGTGTAACTGTCATCTATATACTTAATAACCCAACATCCATCGCCTACTTGAAGAACTTTAAATAAGACACTTCATCTTCTATATTAATGCCATTGTACTAGATATACTTGGTACCTGGAACAGCATGACTCTTGACCTCTCCTTCATAGTTTTCCTGCTTCTTTCAAGACTCAGCTCAAATCCCACTTTCTTCAGAAATCTCTTTCCAGTTCCCCCCTGCTGCTGTTATTCCTTTTTGAAGTGCCTTCCAAATCTGAGATTATATGTAATGTAGCTAGTTATTCACATGTTTTCACTCCATTAAAATGCAAGTTCCTTGAAGATAGAGTCTGTTTTTACCCCCCACCCCCACCCCAATTTTTTTTGGTATTTCTAGCATTTAACTGTGTCTAGAATTTTTTTTTTAATAGTAAACAAAAGTAGAGTTTAGTTAGTCATTGCAGGAGTAACCTGTGAAACAACATAGTTTCTCCTGCTTTTCCCCATCTATTGTGTTCCCAAGCTAGGGTCTTTTTCTCTCTTTATTAAGACTATATATACTTGTTGGCTAACTTACTGAATATTCATTTGTGTTAGGCAGCTAACAAATTTCTGTCTTTTCTGAGCTGTTAAGAATACTTTATTGTGTTTCTTTGAAAAAAAGTATTCTGAAGGTTACATACATCTTCAAAATAAAGTAATATATGTGGAATGTTGCTTTTTTAGGATTTAGCACTTTCTCAAAAACCAAGGAATTTAAAACAAATTTCAGGCAGTATGACATCCTAAAAATTTGAGAAAATTTTCTAATTCACTTACCCCAGGTGAACTAGGGACTTGCTTCCTTGAGGATGAAAACAGAAATGTATTAAACTACTCTGCCTATGGATTCTAAAATAATTCATTTTTGTTTTTTTGAAAAACATTTCATCATGTGTACCAGTTATGATTTTAATGAATAAACAACATGCTTTGATAGTATCATTTTCAGAATCACTTATGTATCAACAAACAGCATTGATCTTTATTTAATCAAAATATTTATTTAACCTATATTTTTCCAACAGTCACCATCCCAGAGAATTATCTTTTATCAAAGAATAAAACAAGGACAAAATTAAAATAGTTCACTAAAATCAACCAATAAACTGTAAAGGTCTGCTATGTACTGTAGTGTTTCCATATTCACAGTGCGTTGTCTCTTCAAAAATGGAGGAAAAATAATTTTCTCATGTCTCTAAAGGCCAACTCTGATCATTATAATTTTACAGCATTCAGCTTCAATTTTGTTATTGTTGTAACATTTTGTTTAAAGTTGCACAAGTGTATATAGTCATATAGATCAATAAATAAAGAAATGAATAAATTGGGTAAAGAAAACAGCTAATAATCTTTAGGGAAAAATCAGAAACTCAAAATATTTGACATAATTTTCAACTTTTCAGGATGTAATTCTCTTTTTCTCCCTCTTGAAGGAATTGAAAGTCCATAGTCAGGACTGATTTTCAAAATATAAAAATGAATACTTGTGTCTTTTTTTCCCCAACCTGGTAAGTGTTCAGAGATGAATGTTTGGGATTTGCAGTTGGCAAATTATAAAGCAAACTGCAGAAATGAAGACCATGTTTTCCTAACAATTTACAAAACCTGCAGATGGTTAGCATAACCAGGATTTGGGTAACACAGTACACTCCAGAATATCCAAATCTGGCAGATTAAAACAAAGTTAAAAATTCAGCATGTTAAACAATCACTTTCAGGTAAAACCAAAGACTAAAAAATATAAAAGCAAACATAAAATTCTAAGCTTTGGAATTCCCCAGACAGGAAAACAGATGGCAGCAAAGCAAACACACATCTGTAACTTTGAGGGCTCTAAATCTCTCATTTAGGTCTAAGTGACACACTGAAAGTAAGCACAAACCTCACAACCTTGTGAAAAATCAATCAATATGGGAAGTGTCACAGGAGTAACAAACAACAATCCTGAAAGGTAGTAATTGTCATATAAGGACAGTATATCAAATCCAGCAATTTGAATGTAACTGAAACTCAGAACTATTAATTAGACCCCCCCCCCCCAGGCAAGTTATGTGAAAGAGCCATCCAAACTGAATTCCCGGCATGAACAAAAGGAAATACTAAAACACAAAGAGGAGAATTGGCATAACTTTCTGGGCTTTGGAATCTCTGGAGCAAATGTAATGGATGAACTCTCCCCAAAACAAATAGAATCTAGAGCAATTAAAAACAACCAGGAGGTGGCAAGTAAATAGAAAAGCTTCTCTGAAGTTTTGTGTTTCCATCTTAGTAATATGATGCAAAACAAAAAAAAAAAAACAAAGAAAAAAGTCGGTAGAGATGAAAGAAATGGTATCTAAAAGCACTTACCTAAAAAACTAAACATTTAAAATATATTGTTTTATGCCTTTTCCCTCTTTATTTACTTAGCTTTTAATATTTTGTTACAAAGTTCTGCATATGTTTTCCAGGTGAATATGGATGAGATCATACCAAAAGGATTTGCCAACTGAATAAATGGGAGGGGGAAATAAAGACAAGTTAGGAAAAGTAATAGATGAAAAGCTAGAGATATTGGATGGTGAGTGACTTAACTATTGGGATGCTCAATTAAAAAGTCTTGTTAAATGACCAATGAGTTGTTATACAATGGGAGGAATTAAATATTAATGACAATATTCTTTCTATAAATGAAATCAGAAGGTGAAAGGAAGGTGCAATTAAGCTTCTCCTTGAAGAAGAAAACAAAAGATGTTGAAGTTGGTTTTATCATGTGTCCAGAGACAGTAAGAAATCTAATTTCATGAGACACTGTGACAACTTGTCTTGCAGTTCTTATGATAAAAATTTTCTATAATGCCACCGTGAAGATTATGGTAGCACATACTTCTACAAATGTTGCACAGAATAAGGAAGGAGACAAATAGTACGAAGAACTCAGAACAATTCTCTAAATTAAATAAACATGATTTGATAGTGACTTCAGTGCAAAAGTAGCACAAGGAAGAACAGTGAAAAACATGACTCAGGATTCCAAAATGAAAGAATTCAAAGACTTCTAGACTTCATGGAAGGCTCTACTTTACATATCATAAATGTTTTCATCATAAGTGAGACATGGTAAAAACTAACTTCACAATTTAAAATCAGATAACTATATCTTAAGAGGCAGGAAATGATTGGTAACCAATATGGGAGTGATTTCTTTCACTGATCTCATAAGCTCACATGGGTTCCATTATTTTCTATTTGGAAATGACTCCCAGATCTATGTATCAAGCCCTGGTCTTATGAGCCTCACCAACTGACTAATGACCATTCCAAATGAATCTCTTTTAGGTTTCAACCTCAACATTTTCCAAATAGGACTCAAATTTTCCTCTATACTTATCCCTTTTTCTAATTTCTCAATTTCTTTTAGGGATACTACCACCTTTCAATCACCTTGGTTCAATAGTCACTTCTGATTCTTCATTACCTTCAAATCTAAGTGGTTATCTGCTTTTTTTCATAATTGCCCTATACTTTTCTCATGCCATCCCTTTTCCTTTATTTATGATGGTCCAGTTTAAGCTTTTGTTAAATCTCATTCCTACTACTGCAAGAACCTCTTCCCTGCTTTCCTCTTCCTTAAAACTCTCTTAATGAAAATGGACACAGATCTAACCATACCACCCCACTGCTCAAAAAAGTTCCTGTGTCTTTGTAGTGTTTAACTCCTTAGTTTGGAATTCATTTTTTCATAATCTAGCTCCTTCTGACCTTTATAGCATTTTTCATAATAATAATAATAGGAGTGGTGCCTGTTTTATTGAGGCTAAGTTGATATCTTAAAGAAGTGAATAAGGAATTTATTCTTGAGTTTATCATAGGCTTTTTTTGTACCTGAAGTCTAAAAGGTAGCCTATGGGGGAGTTGGTGTCACAAGTTTAGTCATATTCCCCTTATGCCATTATGACCAAGGATGAGTGTTAATTTGGAGAATGCAAAAGACAAAGGGAATGATCTTTATTCTGAATTATATCCTCTTATAGATTATTTTAAGGAAAATTGCTTTTTATTGGATTTTTTGACTCATGAATATCTCTCTGAATTCAAATCCCAAACCAGAATCACTTATGCCCTGACCTACTTGTTGTCCTTTTCTTTATGAACTCTATGTTCCAGGATGACTGACCTGCTTTGCCTTTTCTCCTAGATAATATTATTTCTTCTATCTTTTAACAAGCTACCTTCTAAGTATTCATTTCCTCCTTTCTCCCAAGTCTTAGACTCTCTAGTCCCTTTTAAAACTCAGAGCACTCAATATCAAATTCTACATGAGACCTTTCTTGATCCCCCTCTAGCAGCACCCCAAAACCCTGCTGAATTATATTGCCCTTCCTATGAATGCACTTATTGGGTCAATGTTGTTTTCCCCGATAGAATATAAGTTCTTTGAGGACAGGAACTATCCTGTTTTTTCTTTTACTTCCTAGTATCTCTGTATTTAATCAAACTACAACTTCTCAGAGCAACACTCAAAATCAATATGAAGTTTAAAAATACTGGCTATGAGGCATAATGGAAAGGGCACCTGGCCTGGAGTCAGGAACAGTCATCTTTCTGAGTTCAAATCCAGTCTTGGAAATGTACTATCTGTGTGACTCTGGGTAGGTCATTTATCTCTTTTTCTCTCAGTTTCCTCATATGTAAAATGAGCTGGCAAACCAATCTATTATCTTTGCCAAGAAAATCCTAAATGAGGTCATGGAGAGTCAGACAGATTGAAAATAACTGAACAACAAAATTAGAAAATGCAATTAAATCAGTTCCAACTTGATCTGAAGCAGCTAATAAAAATGGCAAATAAAAAAAATCACTGCTATAATTATGATTTCCTATGGAAATCTGACTAATATAAATCAATCATCACAGTAAGATAATGAAAAAAATTCCACAAGTTAGCAAATACTCATTGATCTCCTTGTTAAATGAAGAGATATAGCAATTAAGATAACCAGTAGTTGGAAATATAAATTCATTTGTTAAATTTTATGACAAAAATGATAGATTATAAGCAATATAATCACATACACCCAAAACAAACAAATAAAACCTCATAGAACTGGGCAGGAAAATAAAAGATATGGATGGAAAATCAACTGTTGAATCTATTAAAGCACATTGTCCCAAGAACATGTAAAAATGACTATGGAAGAAACATAACAAAGGAAAAAAAGTGTGTCAGGATTTCCATAACAGAATCCTTTTTCCCCCAGCACAATATTATTGGAATCACTATGTTTGGACTCACATCAAACTTTTAAATAATTAATGTAGAAATGTCACAATGGAACAAAGGGAAAGAACAGGTGGACAAAGCTGAATTACAAAAGGAGATCCTCTGGAACTGGAACTGACAAGTTTGAAATTCTTGAGAGATTAATTCTGAAGACAACTGAAATACAGGATAACACCCAATATTAGGGGAAGAAAAAAAATGCAGTTGCTATTCTAGCAGGGGGAAAATGATAGAAAAATATTAACTTATAGTCTTTATGCCTACTTTCTCACATTTACAAATATGTATAGAAATTACACATATATTGAAGCCATACTTGATGAAAATATAAGAAGGGAATATGTTTCTTTCAGATAATATTTCAAAACAATCCAATTCCTGACAGAAGTACAATTAATGAATGGTGCAAAGATTATACATTCCCACTGTGCTCATTATCACAAAAAGAAATCAGTCAATACAAAATGATACCTTAAAGTCTCTATTCTAACAAGTTAGTCTCATGGATATATCAAAATTAGAGAAATCTTTGAAAAATGCAACAACAAAACTATTTGTCAGTCCTCCATATATGTTTATCAAGTGAGGCATAAAATAGTAAAATATACTTCTTATAGGTTTTTGACACTGTCATGGAAAATGTCTAAAATAGAATCAAGGAGTAAAACAGATTTTCTTTATACTGTGAACTATTCTAAGATATTCTTCTTTGAAGATGTCACTGTTTTGATTGTATTAGATCCCGGTTCACTTCAGGACCATCTAAATTCAATTTGGAGTTACTGCAAAGTATCTGTCCTATCAGGGGGAAAAAAAAAAAAAACCTAAGTGTATGAAGAAAATCTACTGTCCAGGCTGGAATATGCAATAAGTTCAATAGTTCAAAGAGGTGATTTTTTTTCAGTATAAGCACCCTGGATAGTCACTGCAGATGGTCAGTAAGTGGGATCCAGAATTTAACAGGAGAAAAAACAATGAAACTAGACTGCACTTGGGAAACTGAGTAGTGTTTTAATAACCCTTTTAATACCAATCCTTTTTTTTTTAAGTTTTTCTTTGCAAGGCAAATGGGGTTAAGTGGCTTGCCCAAGGCCACACAGCTAGGTAATTATTAAGTGTCTGAGACCGCATTTGAACCCAGGTACTCCTGACTCCAGGGCCCGTGCTTTATCCATTGCGCCACCTAGCCACCCCCCACCAATCCTTTCAATACAAAAATTCTTTCAATATTTAACCCATCCAGAATATGAAATCCTGCAGTTGTTAAAGAATAAAATGTAGGTTACCAAAAGGCAATGGAAAATGCATAGTAGTGTAAAAACTATTTTGGCATTATTCCCATTGCTGCATGGAATAATAATGATATTAAAGGTATCATCCAAGGAAAGGCATAGCAATAATATAAATAGAATCTTGTTATGTAGTAAGAACAAAGGATCACAGAACACAGTTCTTGAATTCCAGGGGTGCCCAGGAAATATCAAGAGAAATGTATACCCTCCAAAGGATAAATAGGAGGGCATAGACTAGATTGGACTGGGATGAGATGGAATGGATGGATTGTGATCAAAACTTTTGGAAGAAGTGTCCACATCAATGAGATCACACATGCTTTAAAGTGTGCCAGTACTTATTAATACAAGTGAATTTACTTTGAACTTTAACTCTTTCTGTGCTAAAATAGTTTTCCTTTTGTTCAGTACCGAGTATTTTGAGTTAAATTTAGGCCAAAATATGAATTTCATAAGCGATTAATTATAGCTGCAGTCTATGTTAGTTTTTTCCTAACTACCCTATAAATGAATCTAAAAAAACAGCTAAATAAAACTTGCAGAAAACATGTTTTTTCAACATAACATCCCAATGCACTGAAAGAATTAAGTTAAAATATAGATTTTTAAAGCTGAAAATTAATCTATTTAAAAGAATAATTATCTAGACTTTTTGAACTTAGTGAGTTTTTCCAGGGGGGGAATATAAGGAAAAATTAGGCAGTATTTTTATATTTTTAAAATTAACATGCACATTTCTGAGCAGTATCAAAATAATTTTTTTCTCTTCTTTTCATGCTTTTCCTAGTGCATAAGTGGAATAGAATGAAAAATAAGAAAATCTGACTAAAATGCTTTATCAAATGTCAGGCAAAATGAACTTGAGCATATTGCTTTACTAATTGACACTCAAAGTTCTAATATTTATTACTAAAATCAGTGGTAACATTAAATAAAATGATATATATATGTGAGTATAGCACTTTTGATCAAATATATCAGAAATGAAAAATATCAATATTATTTTGTGATTTTAAATTGTACACCAGCTTAAAAACTTTAAAGTGTCTATCTATAATTAATATATTATTTTTATTTATGATCAAATAAATATTTGATTATCCTGGCAATAAGACAATTTTAACAAATTTTTTTATTATAGCTACAATAAATTAATACAGATTGGAGGACCTATTATCAGACTAGTACAATAGATTCTTTTTCTCAGTATACCATAATCTAGAGAGCCAGCATTAGGCAAAACATAAAGACTACTTGGAATCAGGAAGACCTGAAATTAATTTCAATCATTAACACATAATGCCTTTGTGACCTTGGGCAAGTCAATATCTTGGTAACCCAATTAATTCTCTAAGATACAATGTTGCAAAGCAGTTTCTTTTTTATTGATAATTTATTTCTCAAAATATATGTTATGAAAATTTTTTCAACATTCATCGATATGCACATGTATATTTTTAAGTTACAAAGTAAATTTCCTTCCACCCTCCCTTCCCACCCCCACACCTCAATGACAAATAGGTTAACATTGTACATATTTTTTATATGCAAAGCAGTTTCTACCCTGTGTTGGAGGAAAGGTTTTCCTCTCTGGGTGCTGGCTACTTACTCCAAGGAAATCATATGTAACATTTAGGGGAAAAATAGTTTGGACTAGATGCCTGATGATATTTCTTCTGTCAATTATATTCTGTGATTCAATTTATATATTATTAATATTGTTTTTCAAATTAATTGTCTAAAGAAGACTTTTGTGAGGGTGACTAAATTTGCAGAAAATACAAGTGAAAATGAATTTTTTTTGAAACAGACTAGCTTCATTTGAAAATGAATAAAGCATCTGGAATCTTTATTGTCTCTATCAATTCAGAAAAGAAAGCATTGCAGACAAACTCAAATAGCTTTAAAAGTTTTCTGTTTGACAAAAACAAAAAGGCCCCCAGTCCTAAGCAAATATACCTAACACCTGCCACAATATATCACTAAATCATTAAAGTTAAAAAGACAGCTCAAGTGCATTGAAATTAAAGGAATTCCAGGACAACACATATAGCCTAATGTTCAGTACTCAATAGATGAAGTCTGAAAGCAATTTATAATGAGAAATTCCTGTATTCTTAAAAGGGGTTTCTTGAAGTGCATTGAAAAAAGAGATATACTTAGTGCCTCCAAAACAAAGCAATACAAACAATCCCACCTAGATTTTGTATGTGCTGTGTGTGTGTCTATTTGTTATTTTAAGAAAAGTAAATTCATTCATCAAATTTTATTTGATCTCACAATTCAGTAACTTTTGTTCCTCAGACAAGTGCCAGTCAAAATCTAACTGTGTGGTCTCTTTTCTCAGTAATTAAGAAGATTCATTGTTCATTGAGTCATATATTATTTTTTCCAGTTTTATTTTACTTTGTACAAACTGATATTTGAGAAATGCAAGATTAAGAAATTAATAATTTTAACAAATTATTTGGAATTTTTAATCTAATAATCCAAAAACATGTTAATAACTTTATATGATGGCAAATGGTCTCAAAATTAAGAAGACCTGGGCTCAAGTCCTCTTTCTGATATACGAACTATGGGAAAATCATTCATCTTCCCAGTTCTCCAGACATAACAAACTCACAGACCGTGTTGCTTGTGGCTCTCGGCACTCCCAAGTGAGGGATCTTTCAGATTAAAATGTAATTTGGAAAAGTTTAACAACATAAATAAAAATATAATAAAACAAAATAATATTACATCTTAAAACTCAACAAGTGGCACGCAGAGCCATGTATAGATAAGTGACCCCACACTTCTATTTGAATTTGACACTACAGCTCTGAAGCAACTCTCTCTAAATTGTGGAAAAGGTGGTTTTCCTGCATTATTGGGGGAGTTACTTCACCTGAAAGATCCCTATAAGAATGAAATCAATATCTAGTTTCAAAAAATCTACTCTTGAATTTAATTTATAGCACCTGAAGAAATGATAAAATATTATTTAAAATAAAAATAATCAATCAATAAGTATTTCTTAAGGACTTACTATGAGTCAGGCTAAACACTGGAGATCATGAACCTGAGGTTTTATTGGTTTAAAGAACTATCGTGTCACCTCCACTGCAATTTATAATCTTAGAGAGTTACCTTGAGGAAAGAGAGTTTAAATGATTTGCCCCAGGTCACCCAGTCCATATGTATTAGAAGCAGGATTTAAATTCAGGTGTTCCTGGCTTTGGGGGCCATCACTCTATACATAATGCCATGAATGATTCTCATTCACTTAAAATAAGACCTTTTTTAAAAAAAAATCTATTTGTCAAATTAAGAACAAAGAATTTAAAATTTAAATTTCTATAAATGTACAGTTGTCTGGAAAATACCAAATCTTTTATCTGCATCTATTAGACTATTCAGAGTTCTTCCTATTGGTTATAAATTACATATGCCTAATGAAATTTTAAAACAAGATGTATATTTTAACTTTGAAGAGTATATTGTAGATTATCTACTAAAACACCCACCCTTCCTTATTTGATAAATGAGGAAAAGATTTAGAAGACTTTCCTGAGGTCACTAGTTACTTAGCCACCTAGTTAATGGCAGAGTCAATACTAGAATTCAGGTGTTTAGGCTCTAAATCCAGGGCTCTTTCATTACATAAACCTACCTACTGATCTCCACAAACAAATGTCCCCTAACGTACTAACTTATGGATATTGAAGCATGTTTCGCTAAAGTAACAGCCTTCCAATATCTCTGAGTCAAGAATTGACTGTCTCTGGGCAATCAACCTTAATTAAGAATACTATTAAACTCTTAGGTTCTGAAAGAGTCAGGATCTTTTGTTGAAATTCTGTCCCCTAAAGGAGACAGGATCAGTGGATGAGGCAATAGCGGTCAATGTGTACTAGGTAAAATGTGCACTGACTAGCTGGCTTCAATCAAAGACAGTTTTTCTTAGAGGTTTTGGTTCATTGATGTTAAGTATTTCTGTCCCTAAGTGTCCAGAGCCCCAGGCAAAGATTTGAGTCAAAGAACACCATAGACTCTAGGGAAAGAAAAAGAAAAGTTTGCATAAGACCAAAGCAAGCTCCCCTTTTAAGAGGACTTACTAACTTTAAAACATCACTTATTAACAACTTAGTTTATGCTAAGGTTCTATGTTTAACCCAAGATAATGACAGTAAGATATGCTGGAGAGGAAAAAAAAATTGAACTACTGAAGCCAAGTACATATCTATGGTATATTTATTATTTCCATAAAATTATTGTAAAGTGGAGGGGAAAGAACTTTATAGTGTTCTAAATTTTCTATGACATTCATCTTATTCATAACCTTAAAAGGCTTAACTTTATCAGAGACAAAGAACAATCCTTTCTTCCCTTCTATTATTCTCAAAACTTGGGTCTACATTAAGCATGATACATGCATACATATACATATATATGTAAAATAGATTTATATAATCTATATCTCTGTAAAGATAGAGACAAATTTAGCATTTTCTCTCTTCATTGCATTGATCAGTCATTCAACAAACATTTATTAAGCCCTTGCTAATACTGTTAAAAATATAAAGAAAATTTAAAAGAATCCCAATATTTTGATAAAATACGATATTTTGATTTTTCTTAGACTAAAGTCTAAGGTACATTTTATAAACTACATTAATTCTTTTAGGCATCTAGAAGACTAGTAATTATATTAGGCTGATACAATAAAGAATAATTAATGTAGTGACTTCTAGAGTTATCTAAGATACAGTCTTAGGAATTAGTTTAATCAGTGAATTAGTTTCAAATTTTAAATTAATTTTCTTCTGTTGGTTCTCAATGATTTCTGTCCAAAAAAATCAAAGCCTTTATTTCTTTCAATGCATGGAGGAAATTGAACATTACTTAATAACAATATAAACATAGTTTCAAATAAGCATATTTATTATATCTTACCTTACAAACTCTTCCAACTCTAGATAATATAGTTTTATCAGAGGTACTGCCTTCTTGAGATGATTCACGAAAGAAGAAATATATTTTATCATCATCTTGGTTATATGTGTCTGGTATAGGAAAAGTTCCAATAAACTTTGCTCCTGAAAGGAGAATGAAAAGGGAAAAGAACAATCATTTACTAAGTACCTTCTATAATGCTAAATGCTTTATAAATAATTTATTTGAGAATAATATATATTATTACCTATTAAAATATAGTAAGGATTCAACATGTAAAATATCTCCTGAAAGAACAATTGTCAAATTGTTACATAATTGGAGACTTGTATGATCTAATCATGTTCTTAAAAAAAATTCTGAGAAGGAATTCAAAAATGTCACCAGGGAATTGTGACCTGATCCAACCATTTTGAAGAGCAATTTGGAACTACGCACAAAGGGCAATAAAACCATGCATACCCTTTGATCCAGCAATACCACTGCTAGGTCTGTATCCCAAAGAGATCATTAAAAAGAGAGAAATATTTATTATTACTCTTTTTTGAGAGGATATCCATCAACTGGGGGATAGCTGAACAAGTGATATATGAATATAATGGAGTACTACTGTTCTATAAGAAATCACAAATGAGGGAATATCAGAAAGACCTGGAAAGACTTACATGATCTGATGCTGAATGAAGTGAATAGAACCAGGAGAACACTACACATGAGCAGCAACATTGAGTAAGAACAACTATGATAGACTTAATTCTCAACAGCAGTGCAATGATTAAAGACAACACTAAAGGACTTGTGTTAGAAAATACCAATTACATCCAGAGAAAGAACTATAGAGTTTGAATGCAGACCAAAGCATGCTATTTTCAGTTTTTAAAACTGAATGATATCATCTAGAGGGAAATTTAATAGACATCCTTTGAAGTAACTTTGACACTCCTGGAATTTATGCCGAAGTTTTATTATACTTTCAGACCTTTGCATTTCCTTCTCATGTTTTTCCCCTTTTGTACTGATTCTTCTTTCACAAAATGATTAATTTGGAAATATATTAATTTACTTATTTATTTTACATTCTTATTATACATGTATAACTTTTATCAGATTACTTGCTGTAAAGAGGAAAGGGGAATTAAAGGAAGGAGAGAAAAATGTGGAACTCAAAATATTACAAAAATTAATGTTGAAAACTATCTTTTCATGTATTTGGAAAAGTAAATAAATAAATTCATTGAAAAAAAATTTCACCAGATTATCAAGGGGTCAATGATAAAATAGTTTACCCCAGGGTTTCAAAGCCACCCAAAAAGGCATGGAAAGAATCATGTTAGGTATAAATTTGTTGATTTTCAAGGAGGAAATATACAAGAAAAACCACCAAAAAGGGGTGTTAGTCCCTGCACATGCAACAGCTTCTTAATTTCCCAGTTGGAGAGTTCAGTGTCAGATGTACACTAAAGGTAAATGAGCAGTCCTTAAAAGGGCTCCATAAGTCCTCCTTCTGAGTACCCTTTATACCCTACTCCTGGAAGTAGTATTACCCAAGACTACCTGTAGTATTGTACAAATCACAAAACATTATGAGATCATAAATAGTGAGTAATGCAGCCAGATGTTGAAATGTGTAAAGGTCTGAAAGTATAATAAAACTTCGGCATAAATTCCAGGAGTGTCAAAGTTACTTCAAAGGATATCTATTAAATTTCCCTCTAGATGATATCATCTACTTCTTTAATGATTAGGTTATTTATATGGTCTTTCTTGTACTTATTCAAAAATGATTTTAAATTTACTATCTTCCTTATCATGTTGCCTCTTTTACTTTTAGTTTTTCTACATCTGGGAATTTTGTGAACATGATTCATCTGCAGGAGAACTGGGAAAGTTTTCTAAACTATGAAATAAGTATTGTCTTCTTGTTAAACATGTCCTGCCACATGCATTATTTAACTTACAGCAAAGTAGTTATAAAACATTTACCAAGGTGATGATAGAAATAATAGCCTAATGCATATATGCTATTATATCATTTCATCATATTAAAGAAATATCCTGACTGCAGAATTTATAATAGTGTTATCAAAGATAATTTTACAATATCATTTGACATCAGATATTAGTGGTGGACTTGCTGCGACATTTGAACTAAGTATCCTTTAATTTATAGTACTCTGCTTCCCGAATAATACATGTTATAAAATGTGGGCACTAGTAATTTTATTTTCATTAAACTTGTTCCCTTTGAAATTGAAAATCATGTTGTATTGTTAAAATTGCTTTTTTTTAAAGGTGTATTACTTTTGATGTGAAATATTTTCATAAATAAGATATTACTGATAATAAATGACAGAATGAATTATCAATTCAAGAAATGGTGCTAGAAAAAAGTGGTAGAGGAATATAGTGTTTCCTACTGGTTCCACTTCTTTCCTTAATACCATGCAATTCAACTAATTTTTTCTTGTACTTTACTAAAACTACTTTTTCAAAGGTCATCAATGACCTCTTAATTTCCAAATCAAATAGTTTTTTCTTTAGTCTTAAATCTCCTGGACATGGACCCTAAGAGAGACAAAGGGAAGCATGTGGCAAGCAGGTGAAACCACCACCATCATCTTGACCATAATCTCTCTTCACACCATGATGGAGATAGTTCAGAACTTTGAATCCAAGAATTTGGGGAATAACAGTTTCTCTCACATCACCAGATTGGTTTCCAGATCAGGCTCCCAAGTTATCATTCACAGAAATCATTGCAGTGAGTAAACTTGGCTTTTACATCACCACTAACAACTGCTGACCAAGTGTCTCCAACAGACAGATGAGTATAGGAAGTGTAGGCATGGCTGCATCCACTCATTCCTGACTCCTGGATAGTCCTCACAATTATCATCTGGTGGTAAATTGGTAGATGCTAGTATAGTCTTATATATAGTTCTCCCTAGAAAATCCTAAAACAAAATTATCCCCTTACCAATAATGAAGAGCTAAAGTTAAAGTTCTTACATCTCATCAAAAAGGTAAGAAAAATAGATCCCTATCCATGTTCGGTGTCTATTGAGAAATCTTTATATATTTAGAGTTCTCATTTTTCTGTAATGTCCCTGCCCTACTAAAAACTTAACCATCATATCACATTTTAAAATTTATTTTGTAATTTTATAATTTATAACATCACATTTAAAAATATATTTTATAATTTATATGATGGCAGGAATGTAATATTATTCTTAGAGAGTTCCACTATGATTTAATAAATTTTAATAAATTTGATAAAAATATGTAAAATTTCTGTGTTATATCTGCCAATATTAGAAAATTAATTGAACATTATATATATCTTTGTATCACCCACAGCACCTAGCACTGTGCTTTTCATTGAAATTTAACAAATTATAGAACAAATGTTTTCTCTATAAGTTCAGTCTTACAATTAAGAGGTAAGAGAGGAATAAGAGTCTTCGCTTGCCATGCCTTTATTAACTTGTGATATCTTAGTTAAGTGCAATCTTTTGATAAAAATAAAGTTATTTCTTCAAAAACACACAAGCAATCAGTAGAAAAGTCAAATGGCCAGTATATTTCTGAATACTTTTCAGTTTTTAATGTGAAAAATTCCATCATCCAGGCATTTTACTCTTGATATGGAAGACAAACTAGTGGGTGGTAGACAGAAACAAGGAAAAGAGGATTGGAAACCAAGTGGGTGAATTCAATTGAATAAGTATTTATTAAGAGAGTACTAGAAGTGACTGTTGACAACTTATCCCCTCCCCCTATTCCAATCATGAAAAGAATAAAAGCTGTTTAAGATTACCACGGACACTGGGGTCATGACCATGATAAATAGTATTAAATAGACATACCAACATAAACCATCCAGAATGAAAATGTCTTTTGGTGAGATCTTTAACAGGGTGGATTAGTTTCATCAAAGATAATAGAACTCACATTTCTTAAAACTGAATTTATCAAAGAACTAGAGAATTTCTTATAAGAAATTATTCTAGGAGCAACTGTGAATTTATTGATAGGAAAATTTAGCTTTTGCAACTTGCTGGACATAGATTTTAATAGAAAAATCATTTCCTATCCACAGCACATTGTATTCATAAATCCAAAAAGACAAAAATAGTAACTTTCCTAAATGGCTACTAGTAATAAGACTAAAAGAAAATTCTTGATACTATTTGAAAATCAACTTTAAAATTTACTTCTATTTTAAAATCTGCATTTTAGGCAACTACAAGTTTATTTGTAAATTGAATTAGAATGTATTCTTTTTATATTCAGGATACAAAAAACACCATTCAAATGCCATTCCAAAATAATTAAAACCCATGAGAAGTGTCAACTACAAATTGAAAAAAATGCAAATATTTTCAAACATTGATGAAAAAAGAAAAATTTTAAATTGAAATTATGAAATACATGAGTACCTTTTGAAAAGAAATTCTCAAAAAATCAAATGGATGCCCTAAAATATTTACCACTGGCAAATCCTTTATTCTTGTTATATCAATAGTGTTGTATTTGGAAAATAAAAAAAATTAGTCATCAAGTGATGTTATACAACTTGTTAAATTGTTAAATTCATTATTACCAGTGTTCATTTTCAACTCTTCTTTATATAAATTTGTTCAAGGAATTTAATAGTTGATGATATACTAAGGAAAAAATGAATTGCTATAATCATAAATAACTGAAAGAAATAAAGGCTAAAACTTCCAAGTTATCTGATTTCCCCCTTGTTTTGAATAGGATATTGAAATCTTTTCTAAAGTTAAAAATTACTGTCAATAAACTTACTATATCAATTCAACGTTTAATTTCTAGCTATAAAATTATATTCCATAATGATTACTATATAATTATACAATCATATGTGTACTCACTATGGATTAGATAGATTTTAAACTTGTCAAAAGAGTCAATAAATGTAACCTCAGAAATCTGGTACAACAATGAATATAATTTTTTGAGATGTATTCTTTATAATATGGATAAAAATTGAAAAACTACACATATTTATTATTAAATCACAAAAAATCTAATATTAAAATCACAAATAAGAATTTAGGTCATTCTAACAATATTTATGATTAATTATATACTATGTGAAACCAGAAACTTTTTAAAAAAGGTATCAAAATATTTAGTCCATGATTAAAGGTTTTGGCTACAAGAAAAATCAAATAAATGCTTATTAAAATTCTAGTTTTCTAGAAAGTTTATCATGCAAGGAAAGAAAATCATTCTGGTTTGAGCAGAAAGGCAGGAATAGAAACCACTAAACCTCCTTTCAGACTAATTCCTATAGCTATCATTGAGAGAAGAAATCATTGAGAAAAGAAGACTCAGTTTTCTCATTACCACTAGAAACAATGTTGATCAATAGCTTCCTACAAACAGATACAAATGACTTGGGAAACCCCAAGACCAGACCACACATTCCTAATTCCAGTTTAGACATAATAACTATCATCTGGGAAAGGACCTCCTATGGAGAAGGAGTCAAGTTACCCCCATCAACTGCCAACTAAGTGCACATTATGGGCAGGCATGCCAACCTAACTGAAGCAGCAAGGCACTCTGAGAGACGGAAGGCAGCCTGTGCCAGACAGGTAGACCATGATCAGCATCTCCTCTCAAACTCTGAGAGACAGAATAGTCATGCTTCTTATCTCATTTTAAGAAGCACCAGCTGTGATAATGTGTCTGGCATCATTTCTCACAGGTGTTGAGTCATATCTGCTAAAGTCTCAGAAAAGAAAGTTCCTGTCACAAAAGTCCTTGGTACTGTTCAAATATTCAAAATTAAGGGCATATTTGATAACCCCCAAAGTGGAAATGATATTAAAATAGAAATATTTCCATCTGAATATTGCTGAAACCTAAAGACCTAAGAACTCTTCCATCAGAAATTCAGCTGAAACCATCCGGATGTTATATCCCCTTTCAAGCTCCTTGAAAGCAGGAACTTTTTCACTTTTCTATTTATAGTTTGGTAGTGCACTACTTTCCCATAGAGTAAACATGTATTAATTAATGCTTGACTCAGCCATTATTCACTTGCTAATTTAATGCTACTCAATGAATTTAGGACAGGAAGTTTTATTTTTTTCCCCTTGGGTTAAATTCCTCTTAATTTTTAATAAAAACCCTTAACTACTATATTAATTATTAATGTATATAATAATACACTAAAGATATGTGTGGGAATGGCTCTTTGTATAATAATAATAACATCCATATTCTAAAAGTTCTGCTATCCCAATATCTATGTTTTATAAGTATATATTTCACTCTAAGACTTTGGTGCTAACAAGATTATATCAAAGATTACATGTATACTATGAAGACAGGTTTGAAATGGAATGGTGATCCTTAGAACAGTACTTAATTAAAACTGTATGGAGTAAGGGAAGCTTGGTGGCATAGTAGACAGTGTTTAAATAATCTGTACTTGACTACTCTTCTATCTGATTTCAACTCTGGCTTCAAACACTTATATGTCTCAGGTAAGTCACTTAACTCTATCTTAATTTTCTCATCCTAAAATGAACAGGAGAAGGAAATGGCAAACCTCTACAGGATGCTTGCCAAGAAATTCTCAAATTTGGTCATGAAGAGACAGACAGGATTAAAACAACTGGACAACAACATGCATGACACTAATTTTTCTGCAGTGCCTTTTGCATATTTAAACACAAATGGACTCAATTTAAAAAAAACTGCCTTTCTCTTCCTCTAACTTTAGATGAAAATACAATGTACTAGGATCATATAAATCAAAGGTATTTTCCTGCAAAAGAAAATATATCATATTATTATAGATTTTCAAAAAAGGAAAGATATATATTATAATATCATAGATATAGGGGTTGAAAGGAATCTTTTAGGACATCTAATCAAGAGTGTACATGAAATATCATCATGTAGTTGAAAGAACATTGACTATAGAGTCAAAAGACATTAGCTCAAATCCCAGCTACTCTATTTACTACCTGTGTGATCACAAAACAATCAATTACTTCTCTGTAAAGTTAAGAATATTGGCCTAGATGAGCTGTGAGGTATTTTCCAACTTAAAATTGATGAGACTTATATGAAGTCCCATAAAAGAATATTCAACATGTGGTCATCCTTTGTTTGGTGCCTTTCAGTGTAAAAGGAAAATTACTTTCCAATGTAATCCATTCCACATTTGAAGTTTTAATTATTAGCATTCCCCCCCATAACAAGTCCACATGTGAATTGCTATTATTTCACTCTAATGTCAAATCTTTCTTCTATACAATAGTTTTTTTAATTCATGAAAATAATAATTGTGTCTCCCACTTGTTTTTTCTAAACACTTCTAGTTTTAGTGTTTGATCTCTATCCAGCATGATTAGCAAGCTAATTGCCCTTTTTAAAATTTTGTACCTTAAAGTGTCAATATTTCAGATATAGTCTGACCAAGGTATAGTATATGGTGACTAACACTTTCTTGGTTCTGAGTATGTTAAATAAAGAAAAGAAAAAGAAAGAAATAGCATAAGGCCAGAGAGACCTTTTCTGGTATCAAATTAAATAATTTTAAATTTATCAATTAAAACATCTATATTTTTGGTCAGATAAACTTATCTAGCCATGGTTTCCCAATAATACCTATGTCTTTGATTTCAGAACCCTCCTGTAAGACAATACTTTAATTAAAATTTAGCTTATTAGATTCAGTCAAAATTTCTAGCCTCTAACTTTTTTTTTATCTAAAAATAAGGTAAGCATATTATTCAAGTCTGTATCCAAATCATTGGATAAAAACAGCACAGGTTCAACCAAAGATCTACAAGATATTCCATTCAAAACTTTCTCCCAGAATGAATAAACCATCTTTCTTCTTTGGGTTCAACATTTCAACCAGTTACAAAGTCATCTAACAGTCTCATTATCTAGTCCAAATCTCTCCTGTATGTTCACAATAAACACTTTGTTGACATCCAAGTAAACTTTATCTTTAATATTTAACACTCTAGTCACCTAACCAAGAAAATAGTAAATGGAGTTAATCTGATATGACCTAACCTTGCAGTCTTGTTGAGTGCTTCCTTATCTAGATATTGACATTTTAAGACTGAAGTTTACCTACCCTATAATTTTCAGACCCTGCCCTCTTCACTTCTTAAAGATGGAAGGAGAGGGAAAAAATAATATTTGACTTAAACTATTCCTTTAATACTTCCATGAGTTTCAAAATATTACTGACAGTAGTTTAGTAATGGTACATGACATATTTCTCAAGACTATGTCATACAGACCCAGGTTATCTGGGCCTGATGACTTGCTAACTCATCTACAGTATCGAGGTGCTCTCTATCACCCATTGAAGAGGGCTTTGAATTTCTATTAAGCTAGTGATGTTCAGTCTTTTCTATTTCAGAGATCATTCTTCTTCAAAAAGAAATTGGAAATTAAAGAGTTGAATAGTTCTTTCACTCACCTATTATCAATTTCCTCATTCTTTCTATAATCCTCTTTGTTTTCTACAGGATAGCTAATCCCTTATAGGGAATAGAAAGGCATTGTAAAACACTAAAGAAATGTAAACTATTTCTACTAAATTTTTATTACTTATATTGAGCAATGGAATGACATGATGTACTTTGTGTTTTGGGAAGATGAATCTAGTGAATATATACTAGAAATTGAAGAGAGGAGAAACTGGCAGAAGGAAATGGCAGTTGCGCTGAATGAGGTGATGAGAACTTAGTGGTAGAAGCATTAGTAAGAAAAAAAGAAACAATTTAAGACTTATTTTGAAGTATTGACAAGACAGTGATAAATTGGAAAATTCAGAGATGATTACACGTTCTGATAATAATGGATACCATCAATTGTGGAAATGTGGGAAAATTACTTTATACCTCTATAAAACTCCATTTCCTCATCTGTCAAATGCTTATGTATCCATTATCTAAATCAAAGGATAATTTTGTAAGTAAAGTTTTTAGTGAGCTATAAAGTGACATATAAGCAAAATCAACTATTCTTCATATGAAATGACTTAGGAATTTATCAACAACCTTGCTCTTCTTAAATATTCCTCTTCAGGAGTGGTACACAGAACTGAACTTACATATGTGGGTCAGCCTCAGTAGGCTTGCAATAGAGGTATCTGACTAGGGTAAACAACTGAGTGTTAAAGTCTCAGAGTGATTTTAAGGTATGGCTTTCATTTGAAAAGGTTATGAGATTCAAATCATATGAAAAAGCATTCAAAATTTGAGATATTTTAATTTTAAAAATAAATCCCTACTTTCCCTCCTTTTTATAAAGACAAAGAATTGATCAATTTAATTAAAAATCAGAATTTTCTTTGGAACTTTTTTTTTCTGATCTGCAAGTGGATAAAACAACTATCTGAGAGTTCCTTTTGGTTACATATTCATCAGATACATTTTTTCAATATTTCAATGATTTTTATACAGCAATGTAGATTGTTATAGAAGGAAATAAAGTATTTTAATTAATTCAACAGACAGTTGGATGCCTAATGAAAGACTGAACCTTATTTGGGTTTAGCATAAAAGCAGTTTACTTATCTTTAAATGATTCTTACAATGGCTAAATATAGTCTACCATTTTGAAATTTCTAAATGGCATAGCAAGGCCTAAACAAATGAAAGATCTGAAAAAGACTTAAAATGAAGTCACAGACTTATAAATGATATGAAAGGTATAAATACATACACAAGATTGAACCTAGAAATCCCAAATAATAATTCAAGTCATCGAAGACTATAGTATGATGTTTCTGATATCGTCTTTTTTTGTGTCATCACTACATTGTTCACAATAGAAATAGCAGTATTTCATTGAATTCATTTTTGAATTAACAAACATTATTTCTCTCCAAATCAACTTTCCTGAGTAAATAAATAACGTTGAGTTCCTATGTTTCCCAAAGCAAAGGAAAAACATTCACAATTAAGGAAACCACTAACCATTGAGCCAGTAGTGTTCTGAAATGTCAGTTCTGATGTAATGATGATCATGAGTTGGGCCAAGGGAACGTGTAAATGCTGTGTCTTTGCCAAGGAAGTCTGAAGCTGTTCCAGCATAGAGGTATTCATCTGATATGGAGAAACATTAGTGAGATCTTTAGAAGAAATGTTTAAGATTTTAAATTGAATTAGTTTCATAGGTTCAAAGATTTATGTCATATCATATTAGAATATAGCCCTTAATAAATCTTGTTTTGAATTTTAAGTAATTGGAAAAAGTAATTCAAATTCTGTAGCTTCCCAAGAATGATAGAAAAAAATTCAAATGCTTATGATTTAGTAGACATAAATGCTTTATTGGTAAAATTTATCTCTCAGACATTGTGTCTCCTCTCCATGGCAACAATGGAACATTTTGAAAAGTTATGCTTTAAGAAGGAATGGATTCTATAATTAACATTTGCTTAACAGAAAGAATATCAATGACCACAACCCATCTTTACCTAACCTCTGCTGAAAGGGATCTTTCGGCACTAGTCATTCTTTTATGATTATAACAAGCTACATTCCTTGGGACCAATTATTGCTCTAAGAGCTTTGATATACAGGAATTCTGAAAAGGACAATGATGCTGCCATTACTGCATTCCAAACTTCACCCTGTGAAGTAGAAAACTGACAGGTTTGTCCCAAGACCTTTCATGGATATTATTACCCAAAGATCTTGCTTTGAGGCAATTTCCTTTATAAGAAATATGCAAAGGCAAGTGGAGTTCTGCTGAAAACTTACTATGTTTCTTTAGATAATTAAAAAAAAGTGGTTATAAACTGAATTGACTATTTCTTGGTGTTGAATTCAGGAGGCCCAGAGTGTGTTTTGAATGGGAAAGAAGTAAGACTAGAGAACATGAAAAGCATGGACTTAGATTTGAAAGCAATCTCAGAAATAAATTCATATTATTACTAAACTAAACTTTCTTTAATTCTTCAGATTAAAATAAAAATGATGTCTTCATTACTGCATGAAGAGCATTGCTGACATTCCCAATTAATCTCCTCCAATTAATCTTCATCAAAATAAACCTTGCTTGAACTTTGATTGAAATCATTTGGCCTTCCATGTCATGGCCTAAGTAATGCTGCTAAATTTATCTGGGAGAACATGAATTAAGTTTTAAACCATCATAAAAACATTGTGTAAGTAAACTTAATTTAGGTACGTTTTAGTGCAAACATAGAAATATACACTATCTATACAGTTAGAAATGATTTTTCTAAATTAAATGAATAATTCTTGAGCAATACCTTTCTCTCACCAACCTTTTAATAAATATGTGTTGAAAAGAATCAAACTAAGTAACAGACCTAATGCAATTTATACTTCTCCACTGCTATGGAGAAAATACATTGTATTTTACAATATAAAAAGAAGTTATAGTTAGGAAGAGGCAAAAATCTAATTGAATCTGTTCAACTCTCTATTAAACATTGCCTTCTAGGTCATTAAAATTACTAAAAATATCAAACTGGCAGAGAGGCAATCACCACAATATTCTTTTTTATAAAAGATACAAAGGCCCATTCATCAAATGAGAATCATAAATCACTTATTTTATTTATCTTATTTATTTTATGAGTAGAATGGCTAAATATGTCATATTCTTTTTATAACACAAACTATCACTTCAAAAGTTCCACCATCCCTGCCTCCCTATTAAATATGAAAATGCTATAATATTTCATTATTATCATGTGTTCATTCTACACGTGATTGGCATATTAATATGTTCATTCATATACATGATTGGTAAGTTAATGAATAGTGTCTAAAGCTATAAATCAAACTAACACAAAGAAGACTATTGCACCTGCTGAAATCCAGGGATCATACCTTCATTAGTCCCAAATACCAGACCACACAGGGATCTTACTATCATGACATTTTTAAGAACTGACTATCCTTGTCATCAGATATTTTTAGTTGTGTGGAACAATATGATAAAACTAAGAAACAAGATTAGAGTAGATGTGTTGGATAGTATAGATAAAAAATTATATATAGGTATTTAAGTAAGTAGTAGAAATATCTATTAATTTTACTGTGATTTAAATTTACTCATTTGGATTTATTTATTTCTAGCATGGGGGTAAGAAGGAAAGGGAAGGAAAGTGGGGAGAAAGAGACAGACATAGAGAGAAAGAAACAGAAACAGAGAGACAGAGAGATCCATGAATATTTTGACATGGGAACCTGAGGTCTTTCAGGGAGACATGGATTCAAATTTAAATTCTGATATTTATTAGTGAATCAACTCAGTTTCCTCATTTGTAAAATGAGGGGATTGCATGAAATGGCATTGAGTATGAAAATTTAAGAAATGTGTCCAAGCCAATTTATAATATTCATAGTATTTCATGATTAAATATGTGCATTCAGTTTTAATAAAAGTAACAGATGATTGTACATATAGATCTCATCACCCATAAGTATTCAAACTCAATGTTCAAGAATTCTGAAATTCTCCTATCTGACCACAACTTTCTATCTTTCTTATCTATTTCTCCCTATTCCTCACTCTTATTAAACTTATTATTCATTCTGATTGTGATCTCCAACTTTCTTCTCTTTCAATTCTTGAGTCTATAGATAACCAGACCAACTGTATATTGTCTTGTAAAATGGAATTTCAAGACTCATAGCATGCTGAATCCACATTCTACCAAATGGACGAAATAATCCATTCACTTTCTACTTGATTATGGTTGAATGATGTTAGAAATGAAAAAAAAATATTTTGAATGAATTCACTATCAATTTATGTATTATTTAATCTCAACTGGGTTCTCACTGAAGCAAGTCAATATTTTTAGTCATTTTATCCTTACTGAAATGAAAAGAGAATGGAAGAATGGATGAAGAGTTGACCAGGGAGTTAGGAAGACCTGAGTCCTAGCTCTGACTGGTTTTGAAAGCCTAGTTAAGTTATTTAAACTCAGAGCCCCCAAGCAACTCTCCAAGACTATTAAAAAAGGAAGGTGTTGATCTTCATTAATGGAGAAAATTATTAACAAATATCATACTTCCCTAATGACATCAAATTTTAATTAAAAAGAAATGTCAAAAGCTTCTTCCCTAAATAATTCTATTTGAAGAAAGTTACAACAGAGATTTGGGGAGTGGTGGGGATCTATTATTGGACATTTTATAGAAAATTAATATAAAGTATCTCTGAGCTCTTTATATAAAGCAATAGTAAAATATGGTTTAATTTCGAAATATCTATTATACATGGTCTTAAGGAACCATTATTGTATAAAAGGAGGTTAAGTCTGTGCTTGATCTTACCTGTCATTACTGAAGCAAAAGGCTGCTGTGGATCAAAAGGACATTTCAGTCTGCCAGATTCCAAATTATGTGTGTCCAATTTGAACATGGTTTCCTGTTTAAGAAATATACTACAATAAATATCATTTCAAAGCACAAATAAGCTTCAGGGAAATAACTACATTCTAACGCTGGATTGACTGAATAAATGAATGAAAAAATATTAAGTTCTGTTTTGTATAAAATATTGTGCTAAGTTCTAGGTATACAAATAGAAAAAAATGAAAACAGATGCAAATACAAACAGAAAAACCCTGCTCTCTCAAGGAGCTCACACTCTAGAGGAAATACATTTTAAAAAGTTCAGGCAGGATCAGGGCAACTAGAAAGACTCATAGGTACTATGGGCACAGTACAGTACAGGCTAAAAGGTAAGATTCAAAAGTTCTTAGATACTCCATAGGTTGGATGGAAGTAAGTAGGACCTGCAGAACATTGGGTCATGAAAGATGAAAAGGTCTGGTGATCATCCATCTTATCAGAATGATCAGAGAGAAGACTAGGCAAAAGAAGGAGGTACCCCAAACAATGCAGAATCTGTGTACCATACATATCCCATGAGGATCACAGAGCACAGAATGCCAGAGTCTGCAGCAAACTTAGAGATCCACTGGTTCCATTCACTCAAAAAAAATATTAAGTACTTATTACAAGGTAAATTTACTTCTCTTTTTAGCATTTCAAGTCATATCCAGAATTTCTCTTTGCAAATTTGTTTCCCATTTAATCCCCACACAAGTCGATCCTCTGAATCTAGAATATATCTTCTTTTCACACTTTTGAATCTCTCTACTTTCCTTCAAAATGTAGCTACTAGATGATCTGTGGTCCCATGTGCCTTGGCTTGCTTGTATTTGAAATGTCAAGATGTTAAATGAATTTTCTAATTAGAGGTAGAAATATTGGCTTTTTGTAGGGGCAAAGGATAATCCAATCAATCAATAAGCATTTATTAAGCCCTTTCTAACATGCTAGATATTTTGCTAAGTGCATTGGAGACAAAGAAAAGCAAAATTAGTCTCTGCCCTTAAAGGAGCTCACATGCAAACAATTTCTATAAGCACAATATATACAGGTTAAATTGGAGATGATTTCACAGAGGAGACATCCGGTATTAATGGAGACAGAAACAAATATCTTTTAAGAAGGTAGGATTTTTTTATGAGAACTGAAGGAAGGAAGGAGGTAGAAGATTTTATATTTGATGTAGGAAGTAATGGGAAGCAACTGGAGAGGAAAGGTCAGATGCTTTAGGAATATCACCTTGCTAGCTAAGTAGAAAATGGTGTGGAGTGGGTGAAAGACTAAGTAAAGAGAGCAAACAGAAGGCTTTAAAAATAACCTAGGCATGAGGTAATAAAAGCCAGTATCAGCAGAGAGATGTTTTAAAGCTAGAATTGAGGCAACAAGACATAATAACTGATTGGATGGGGGGGAAGAAAGAATGAGAAATTGAGGATTTCTTAGTTTGAAAATTTGAGTGACTAGGAAGATGATGGTTTCCTCAGCAAAAGCAGAAAAGTTAGAAAGAATGATGGGTTTTAGAGAAAAGGGAATGAGTTTCGCTTTGGACATCTTGAGTTGAAGATGTCTTTGGCAGTTGGAGATGGAAAACTGGATATGAGTAGAGAGAGATCAGGGCTGGATAAAAAGAAATTAGACTCATCTGCATAGGGACAATAATTGAATTCACGGAAGCTGATGAGGTCATCAAGCAAAAGAAATTTAGTAAAAGAAAAAAGAGTCCAGGATAAAACCTTGAAGGATAATTATTTGTAAAAAGTAAGTAAAAAGTGTAAAAAGACCAGATGAATGAAGACCAAGATTCACTGATATAAAAAAATTTCTGGTGTGGAAATGTTCTCCACAGATACAGATCAATAATTCTTCTGTAACTTTTAATTTATTACTACAGAAGCTTTAAAATTCCTTTTTTAGGGTCACAAATTCTGACTCTCATATCATTCCCTGCCTTACTAAAATGTAATCACTAAATGGAATTATTTTCCATTTCATGATTACACTACTGATAATAAAGGCTATTGATAATTAAATCAGTCAAGCAGTAGATAGTCAGCATGCAACAACAGAGAGGCACTATGCTCAAAACTTGAAATAGAAGAAAAGAGATGATATAACTATAACTAGATACATAAAATACATATACAAAGTAGGTAGAAAGAAATCTGAAAGAGGATGATACTAGTTACTAAGGGAATTGGGAGAGAGGATTTCTTAGGTAATACTGCTTCTCAGAGCTAAATGTTCCCTCAAGTTCTTAATAATAGAGATTAACATCAAAATTTTATTAGGTGTCTATTACATGTAGAGTACTCCTTTGTTTCCATAAAGAAAGTGTTTTTCTGAAATTATTATAATCATTCTTGTTTGTGATCTCATTTTCTTCTGGGCATCTAATTCATTCAAGTTGTTCAAACAACCCTTTTAAAACTTACATGTCATCCCTGGCACTATAGTGAACAAATCCAACACAAGCAACTTCTTCACAATGTTGTTGATGCAAGAGTCCAAAATGCCTTGTTGGAGTATTTTCACTATTATGAAAACAGTATGGGCTTTAAAGTCACTCAGTCATTTTGGCTGAAATATATATTTTTACAACAGTGGCCTCAGATAACACAACATTGGCAGCTTTTGAATGCTTGGGAAGAAGCATCATCTTAAATTCTACTTTCCAACAAAAACAGGAATGACAAATCAGAACAGCCCCATGATCCTGAAGCAGTTCAATAACAAAGACAGCATGAGCTATCCAGAAAGAAGTGAGACTCACAATATGTGGACATGAATACATGTTATCTGTCCAGGCAGATGTTCTACAAGTAGTATATACAAATTTGTGTCACAGAGCTCTATGAATATGTTCTTTAACTTAATAAAACATTTATTATGTGTCAGTCATATGTAGGGGACTAGGTTTGACCTTGGACTAGGAAATAATGTAAAATAATTCTATTTAGGAACTTCATTTTAACAAGATTTTGAGGGAGTGGCAGGATTAGTGACCCCTCAAAAGGAATTTTAAAAACTCTGATATCTTGTTCACTTGCATTTTCATTTTATTGATGTTCACTAAAGTCACTTTGCAAATGTGATCATATTAATTAATTATTCTTCATTTAAGGAAAAATAATGTTTCATCATTTTATACTTAAAGAATTGTTAAAGAATTAATGAATTTTTGAGGAAATTTGAAAATGTGGAAATGTCAGTCACAAGTACATATACGATTAAGTATTCTAAGATGAAACTGCTAGTGAAAGATGTGAACATGCAGTCTACATGGCATCGCTTTTAAAAAGCAATTATAAATATAGACAATAATAAGCAATTATTTGCTTATTATAAATTTATAAATATAATTATATATATGTAAATTATAAATATAGACAATGAGCCTCAGCTGGATGTGATGAACATAGATGGATTTAAAGTAGCTTTTTAAAAAATGGAGTCACAAATTTATCCTCATGTTTATAGATAGATAGATGCTGCTAACACAGCCATCTCCCTTTTCAACTATTAATAAAAATATTCTAAATTAAAATAAAAATATAGATGATAAACTTATGTAAATATAACTGGAATAAATAGCCAGTCAGTTTCACTAGTACCCACATAGAGCATCCTAGAGGAATCCCTTTGGATTCTAGGTGGATGGGAGGATCTACGGGAGAACTTAGACCTTAGGATTCATAGGATTATAGATATAAATCTGAAATTGACCTTAGAGGTCATTAAATATAAATCCCATCATTTAATAGATGAGTAAACTCTGACAGAAAAAAAAAATTAAGTGACTTATTCCATGGTCACAAAGGGTCAAAGGTGGGATATAAACTCAGGTCTTCCTAACTACAAGTCCAGTGTCTTCTAAATTTCACCAAGTGGGTTTTTCATTTTGTAGTTAAGGAAATCATAGCTAGAGAGATGAAGTGACACTCTCAAAGGCATCTGGGTAAGAAAACAGAGTTCTGATTAGAAATTTCTGATCTGAAATCCATCACTTTTTTCTTTTGCACCAATCTGTTTCTATACCAAATTAAGTCCAGGGCCTTTATACTGTTCCCCAAAGGTCTTTTCATGTCAATCTTGAGTCCTAAAATCCTATATTAGATTCCCAGCTCTGATATTTATTAAGTTTCAATTTGGGCAAGTCACTGAACCTACAACAAATTCTTTTTTTTCATTTTAATTAGCAAAGATATTAGATATTCAATGGCGAAAATGTGAGGTAGCTAGCTAGTCCAATGAATACAGCACCAGGTGTGAACTCAGGAAGACCTGAAGTCAAATCTGGTCTTGGACACTCACAAGCTGTGACTCTGGGCAAGTTACTTAACTTCTTCAGTTTCTCATTTCTAAATTATGGATATATTGGAGAAGGAAATGGTAAAAACACTTCAATATCTTTTCTGAAAAACAAAATTTAAGAAGATTTGGACACAAGTGAGTGACAACAAGAAATGAGAGAATGCAGACAGATGTGGTTTGGTTGTTATCTATAATAATAATAATAATAATAATAATAATAATAATAATAATAATAATAATAGAAATTGCCACATCAAGGGGATTACAAACCCATCAATGAAGTAAAAAAAAAAATACTACTTAGATGTAAGCAGCAGAACTGCAAAAACTGAAAAATTAGAGGAGAGGTCAGGATACAGGCAAGGAACATGTTTTAAAGGACAGATCTACACTTGTTGGGTCATAAAAACAGCAAGAGAGAAAATGGGAGAAATTCCTGTATTCTGGAGAAAGGCAATATATAAAAAAGTGGTGAGAGGAAAGAGAGGTAATTTAGCTGAGAAGTTGTTACCCTTTATTACAACAGAAGTGCTACTTTCTTGCTGTACTGCTGAAGATATCACAGGGATATATTTCTTATCAAATGAAAAACTGTATCAAAATTAGCTGATTATGAGACACCCTTCTCTCCTTTCATAGTAAAATGTTTCTGAATTTATGATAAAAAGAAAAAGATTTTATAATTTAAAAGAAAATGTAGAACAATGGACTTGGAATCAGGGATACTTGAGTTTAAATACTACTTCAGACTCTTAATTGCACAACCCTGGGCAAGTCATTGAACCACTCTCATGATGTTTCCCTGTCTGTAAAATGGGAATAATAAAAACATCTCTTTCACAAAGTTATGAGAAAGAGGTGACAAATCTAGAGTGTACTTCGAAAAATTTAAAGAGCTATGTAAATGCTACTATTATTACTATTAAAAGAATTTTTACAGACAACTTTACAATTCTAAGAAATTAAGGTAAAAATTAAAAAATTAGCTAAAAATAAAAAATGACAGCAAACCTTAATAATTTATTATAGGAATTTATTAAGATTAATTAGAAATGATATGTGTATCTTATAAAAAGTCCTGGGGTTGATTTTTCATGGAAACAGTTAAAGGTATTCCACTAAGCCCATCAAAAAAGTACCCAAATCCTTTGTCTGGCTAAATACTCTAAGGACTCATTACCTCTTGTTCACTCGTAATTCTCTTATTCAAAAAACTTGTAATTTCGACTGCCTTAGGGTTTTTTTGACAATCCAAAATAAAAGTAATTAGCTCCATCTAAACTTTCTTTCAGCAGTTCTGATTTTAGGAGTTGCAAAAGAATATTTGCCTTTCACAGGAGAGTGTAAGCATTTGGCCTTTGGCCTCCAGCCTCAAAACACACCTAACCTGTGGAGCTATGCAATACAATTACCCATTCTGCTATGAATTACTGCTTAGGTATTACACTTCATCAAAGCTAGCCAAGAAAAAATAATGCCAGCAGCACAGAAGAATCAATTCAAGGACTCCCTCTTTCCACCAGTTTTCTTACTCTTTTATGGGAAAACAAAGCTTCCATATTGGTTTTCCTCAGACTCTTGAGTCTGGGCTAGTTAACTCTTGCTGACTGGGGTATGATTTTAAAGGGGACCGCCACAACAGATTGGGTCTCTTTATGAGGTCAGTTACTTTTTCACAAGGAAAAAGAGCTCCACTGAATATAAAACATACTGGACTAGGTGATTATGTGAGTTCTAGTAATTAACTTGCCACTAAATAAATGTTAAACTCTAGTTTGGAGTCAATTTTTCATCTCTGTAATATGAGAGGACTGAAGATGAAATCTTCTTAGGTTGATGATCCCTAAGTCTACAATTCTAAGATACATGATGGCATGTGTATGTTGAACTTTTTTTTGTAATAGTGATAGGATGTAGTAATGAGTCATCTAAATGCTCTTGCCTTGTTCTTATGAATCAATCATTTTCCATGATTCTGTTAAGTCATGTATTTCCTTTGCTAAGGTAGATTAAGAAGCTTTCTAAAAACAATTACAAAACACTTCTCATGCAAATTAAATCAGATTTAAATAACTGGGCAAACATCAACTGCTCATGGATAGGTAGAGCTAATATAATAAAAATGACAATTCTACCAAAACTAAACTACCTGTTTAGTGCCATACCAATCAAAATTCCAAAAAGTTACTTTACTGGGTTAGAAAAAGTTGTAAGTAAATTCATATGGAGAAATAGAAAGTAAAAGAATTTCCAGGGATTCAATGAAAAAAAGTGCAAAAGAAGGGGGCTTAGCCCTACCCAATCTAAAATTACATTATAAAGCATCAGTCATCAAAACTGTCTGGTATTGGCTAAGAAATAGAGTGGTGGACCAGTGGAATAGACTAGGTGTAATAGCAGGAAATGATTATAGTAATCTGCTGTTTGATAAACCCAAAGAATCCAGCTATTGGGTTAAAACTCTCTCTTTGATAAAAACTACTGGGAAAATTGGAAGTTAGTATGGAAGAAACTTAGATTAGACCAACATCTTACACTATACCAAGATAAGATCCAAATGGATACAGGATTTAGACCTAAAAAACAATACAACAGGCAAATTAGAAGAACAAGGACTAGTTTACATGTCAGACCTATGGAAAAGGAAGCAGTTTATGACTAAGGAAGAGATAGAGAACATCACTAAAAACAAACCAGATGATTTCAATTACATTAAATTAAAAAACTTTTGCACAGACAAAACCACTGTAACCAAGATCAAAAGAAATGTAGTAAACTGGGAAGCAATCTTTACAACTAATATTTCTGACAAAGGACTCATTTCTAAAATGTGCAGAGAACTGAGTCATATTTTTAGAAAAAAAATCCATTCCTCAATTGACAAATTGTCAAAGTATATGCAAAGGCAATTTATAGATGAGGAGATCAAAGCAATCCATAGTCAAATTAAAAATTGCTTTAAATAATTACTTATTGTAGAAATACAAATTAAAACTTCTCTGAGGTACCACCTCACGCCTCTCAGACTAGACAATATGACAATAAAGGATAATGATCATTGTTGGAAGGGTTGTGGGAAATCTGGGACACTATTACATTGTTGGTGGAGCTGTGGACTCAACCAAACTTTATGGAGAGAAATTTGAAACTACCCCCAAAGGGCAATAAAAATGTGCATACCTTTTGATCCAGGAATGCCAATACTGGGTCTATACCTTGAAGAGACGATGAAAAAGGGTAAAAACCTCACTTGTACAAAAATATTCATAGCAGCCCTGTTTGTGGTGGCAAAAAATTGGAAATCAAGTAAATGTCCTTCCATTGGAGAATGGCTTAGCAAACTGTGGTATATGTATGTCATGGAACACTATTCTTCTATTAGAAACCAGGAGGGATGGGAATTCAGGGAAGCCTGGAGGGATTTTCATGAACTGATGGTGAGTGAGATGAGCAGAACCAGAAAAACACTGTACACCATAGCAGCAACATGGGGGCGATGATCAACTTTGATGAATTGGCTCATTCCATCTGTGCAACAATCAGGGACAATTTGGGGCTGTCTGCAATGGAAAATATCATCTGTATCCAGAGAAACGACTGTGGAGTTTGAACAAAGACCAAGGACTATTACCTTTAATTTAGGGAAAAAAAAACCTATCTCATCGTCTGATCTTGCTATCTCTTATACTTGATGTTTCTTCCTTAAGGATATTTCTTTCTCAACACACTAAATTTGGATCAATGTATACCATGGAAACAATGTAAAGACTGACAAATTGCCTTCTGTGGGGGGGTGGGGGGAGGGAAGTAAGATTCGGGGAAAACATTGTAAAACTCAAAATAAATAAAATTTTTAATTTAAAAAAAGTTATATATTTCCCTAGAGATTCATGAAAACATAATGGATCAACTATTAAGGATTATTATCATCATTACTAGAATAAAGATATAACTTCCATGATGTTAAGTTAGTAATAAAACATCAGAGTCATATCATTTTTAAAATGAAAGAGGTCTTTAAGATAATTTTGTCCAATTCCTTTGTATCACAGTTGGTCTAAACCAAGATGAGGAAATTTTTTTTCTGCCAAGGGTCATTTGGATATTTAGAACATCATTTGCAGGCTATATTTGGTCAAACATTTAATTAATTCATCCCTAAAATGTTCCTAGATTCATTGAACTTTGAGACCTATCTGCAAGTGCCTTGATAATGCCAGGCCAATTACAGCTAGTGGGCTAGAGGTTACCCATCCCTGAGGTCCAGAGAAATTGTGTCAATTGCCCAAAGTGACAAGAGTAAGGTAATGGCAGCAACAGACTATTAAGTCCTAAATCTACACTTTCAATTATTTCATACTAGGGCAACAAGGTGGTGCAGTGGATAGAGCACCAGCCCTAGAGTCAGGAAGACCTGAGTTTAAATACTGCTTCAGACACTAAATAATTGCCTAGCTGTGTGACCTTAGGTAAGTCACTTAACCCATTGCTTTAAATAAATAATTTTTTTTAAAATTCATACTATCTGTATATATTTCTTCATAAACAAAGATGCTTACAAGATAAGTGTGCAACTATGAACTGTAATTAATAGAGTTGGATCTGGAATCAAGAAAGTCACCTTCCTGAGTTCATATCTGCTCTCAAACACTTACGAGCTGTGTGACCATGTGCAAGTCACTTAACCTGGTTTGCCTCAGTTTCCTGGTCTGTAAAATGAGCTTGAAAAAAATTCCAAACAATTTCAGGATCTCTGCCAAGAAAACCCCAAATAGAGTCACAAAGAGTCAGATATGACTGAACAATAAAACAAGTTCTAAGAAAGTCCCATTTCATATGGTGTGAGATGTTGATCAAGGCCCAGAATAGAAACAACTCTTTACAATAAGATCCACTCTAAATATGTGAATTATACAATACCTGTGCCAGAGTAGATATCAGAGTAAGGAAGGGGGTAAAAAGAAAAGAAAGATAACAGAAAACTAGCTATTATTAATTTTGGAAGTCTCTTGAAAGCCTAAAATAGAAGTTTCAATAAATAAGTACATGCAAAAGAAGGAGAGAACATACATTTTTAGTTATTTTATAGACGACACAGCTATTTCTATACATAAAGTGTTGCTTGCTCTGTTACACAAAAATACTTAGGAATATTTTTAATAGTAAAATAATGTACTAAATTAAATTCAATCACCTACCTCTTTGTGGGTTCCAAGATCAATGTATCCACATATTGGGTGAAAGGCTCCAGTTCCACATATATAAACATGAGTTCTGTTATAAGACTGAAGCACCCGGATAAAATTTGCACATTCTGTCTATTGGGCAAAAAAAAGAAAAGAATTAGCAAATACAATGAAAAATGTCCTTCGTACAACCTGTCCCTAAGATACTGTTTTTTTGTATAAACTTATTTTTTATCTAATAAATTTATATAAGGTAAGATCTGTGTAACAATATGTGCATGCATTACATCATATTGAAATTGGCAAAAAATACGAAACTGTAATATTAACATAGGAAATAAGTATGTAAAGAATTGTTTATATAAATTTTAACAATTGATAGACCACAATAATTGAAGAAAAGTTACTGTGATTAATTAAAAAATGGTTCACTATAAAATTTCCCTCAAGTGAAGCACAGAATCCTAGAGAAGAAGACATGGTGGTAAAATATCTTCTTTTAAATAGTATTGAGATATCCTGCCAACGTAAATGACCAAAACAAAAACAATGAAAAGAATAAAATTGTGTGCAATATTTTTTAATAACTAAATGTCTAAGGTGATTTTTAGAAAGCATCCAATTAAATCACTTGCTCAAAGTCAGAGAGTACTCCTATAATGACATTTTTAATTTTACAATTCCAGTCAAAGGAGGAGAAAGATTAATTTTGAAATGCAAGGAAACTACAGTAGAGTAGTAACTTTGGAACTTTTTGATTTTATGCAAATGTTTTAATTTTATGTCATAGAGTTCTAATCTCTGGGAGGGGGGCAAATACCTAGCAAAATTGGGAGTGGAACCAAGTTGCCTATCTCCCAATGTTGTCTTCATTCCCCAACATGATACTCTCCATATATAGAGAGATGTATATAGAAAGAAGGCAGCTAGGTGGTACCATGGAAAGAGTGCCATTCAGAGTCAGGAAGACCTCAGACACTTACTAGCTATATGACCCTGGACAAGTCACTTTATCCTGTTGGACTGATTCCTCATCTATAAAATATGCTGGAGAAGGAAATAGCAAATCACTCCAGTTTCCTTGCCAAGAAAACCACAAATGGGGTCATGTAGATTCACACATGGCTAAAAAACCAACTTCACACCAATTACAGAGAAAAGCAGCATAGACCAGTGGGAAAATCCTACTATTTACTAATGTGACCTTGTGCAAATTATCCTTCCTAGGCTCATTTCTTATCAATATTTAAAAAAAAAAGCTATATTGGAGAAGATTGCCTCTGAGAATGCTTCCACTTAGAGATCTTTGATCCTAAGAATTTAGGCCAGATCACAACCTTTAAGGAGCTATTATTTAAGCTTTTACATGAACATTTTTTATTTCCTAAACTAGACCTTAAAAATCTTTGACAGCTTACTCTTCTTTGCATTCCCAATGGTACTGTACATCATATGACTATTAGTAATAAATATTTGTTGAATGAAAGAACAAATGAACTATAAAGTTTGACAAACTCTGTCTTAAAGCAAGTTTCCAAACTTTCCTTATATCTGAGATTAAATTTTTGAAGGATGTCTTTCAGTTTTTATTTTTTCTATCCCATTATATTATACATATGTCTTTACAATGATCATTATCTTAAGAATTCAGCCTTTTCTATTTTTCCTATTTTCAATAATTGAAACATCTTTGCTTCTTAGAATATCCTTTTTTATTACTTATCTTCCTTTTTATTTCTAGTTACCATCACTGGTAGAAGCAGCAGCTTATCCACTAAGACTTTGAGGTACACTGGTTCTCTTGTTTTCCAAAGTAACAGTCTATAAGAGAGTGATCTTTATTAACGTTTCTCAATACCCTTTCTGTCTGTAATTTCCTAAAACCATTGTTGCCTGCTATAAATGAAAAAAACTCTTTATTAATCACTATTTACATTTTGATCCTAACTTGCTTCTGACCCATTTATAATTTCTAGGCTTGCTAATTTTAACTTAATTAACTCCAACCATGTTTTGGTCTTTAATTCTTATTTTTCCTTACTTTCCCTTACCCAAGGTCCTGAAAGTTGTGAAGACACTAAGCAATAGAACTATAGTCAAGAACAAAGATAAAATATGAATTAAAAAGTCTAACAATGTCTCAAGCTCTCTGCTTCTATATGAACATAACATTATTCAATCACTTGACTACAAGTTAATCAATGGCTTCTAATTTCAACAATTTTTAAAATTATGAACATTATCAAATGTATTTAAAAATGAGGTAATAATTACACCTGAAATAAGTGATAGAATTAAGATTTGGAGAGAAATAAATTACATTGATAAAAAATTCAGTATAATAATTTTATTGGACCCTAGATTTAGGGCTGAAAAGGACTTTAGAGGTCATATAGCCCAAAACTCTCATTTTACAGATGAGAATATGGAGACCCAAATAGGAGAAATGATTAGTCTACTTTGAGTTGAGAAGATTAGGGGACAGGACCATTATAATAGTCAAAAACAAAAAAAGGAAATTGAGATAACTGATACTGAAAGATACATTATATTCATGCGCTAAGTGTATTTTTCCTCAAAAAAAAAAAACAAACCACCTGTTCTGGGATAGTGTTGGGGGTGAGGGAATAACTCATTCTACAGGACAGATAAATTTTATAAATGGAAAGAGTGAAGGAAGGAGATTATGGATACTAGAGGAATAATCATGGAGTCAAAAAGAGACGCAAGTTTAATGAATATATATATATATATATATATATATATATATATATGTGGGGTGGGGTGGGGAGGAGAAAGGAAATAGCATATTTAGACCTGTGATTTAGGAAAAACACAGACAGTTGAGTGGAAAATAAATTGTTGTGGGGAGAGACTCGAGGAAGACAGACCAACCAGTAGACTCTGGAAATAGTTCAGATATGTGAAGTAGTAAGAGCTAATACCAGAGTGATGACTGTAGGAATAGAGGAAAAAGAGATATGCATGAGACATACTGTGAAGGTAAAAAAGATTACACATGTGGATGACTGTGAGTCAAAGATAATCCTGAAATTTCAGTTCTAGGAAGATCTAAACAAACTGTTTTAGTTAGAGGTTTATCTAACTTCACAAATTTAAAAGATTCATTATTTTATTAGAGTTGATTTTTATTACCCTTCCTTAGCTTAATATGTAAAGTTTCATGAATTGCTTTGGTTAAAACAATTCATCACTTGTATAGCCAGCTGTAATTCACTTGGTAATATACTTGTAGCCAATTTTTCCAAATTTTGCTAGTTTCATACAAAAAGAAGAACACTTTATTTTATTACCTGGTTTCAAATCCTAGCTCTGCCATTAAATAACTGTGTGACTTGATGGGTTTAACTATTTTTAGGCCTCAGTTTCCTCATCTGTAATCTGTAACATGAGTGGGAGTTTGGCCTAGATGATCCCCTTTCAGTTCTAAATCTTTGATGAATCCTATATTCTAAGCCTCACAAGCTTTTAAGGTTCTATCAGAGACTTTGTTCCTGATAACCTCTCAAAAGACAGGGTTACTACTATGATAAAAAGTATCTGAATTTGACTTTAGTAGATACTGAAGTCATCCTAACAATTACAGTATTTTAGAGGCAACTAGATGACTAACTGGATAGAACTCTGGGTCCAGGGTTAGGAAGACTTGGGATCAAATCTGACCTTAGATACTAGATATGTGACCTGGGTAAGTCACAACCCTGTTTGCCTTGGTTTCTCTTTTGAAAAAATAAGCTGGAGAAGGCAATGACAAATTACTCCAGTATCTTCACCAAGAAAACTCCATGAAAAAAGAGTCTGTCATGACTCAATAAAACCAAATTCATCCAAAACTATGCTGTTCTCTTAAATAGATCTTGGGAGACAAGTCATTAACTAATCTGGCTTTTAGTTAGGTGGAGTAGTTGATAGAGTTATATACTTGGAAGTACAAAAGAAATAAATTTGAATGCTTCCTCAGACACTTATTAGTTTGTGAGGCCCTGGGCAAGACTCAAACTTTTATTTTCAGTTGCTTTATTTGTAAAATGGAAATGATGATTCAGTTGATTTATTTGTAAAATGGAAATGATGATAACAATAGATACTTCTTTGAAGCATTGTTGTAAAGATCAAAAGCTGTAATATACTTAAAGCACTTTGTAAACCTTAGGGAATCTGGATCAGATAATCTCCTTTAGGTCTTCTGAGTATAAGAGCTATGATTTTCCTTATTTTGGTACTTAGGAATTTGCTTCATAGCATGTATTTATTTCTTATTTCTTTAAATTTCAACCCAGGTTTAGATATTTATAAAATGTAATATTTAGTGATCAAATTAACTATTTTTGCTAATGAGGATATTATATGGACTTGGAATTAATTAGATTTATTTGAAACATTTACTACCTGTATGATCCAGGGCAAATCATTTAATGTAAAATGAGATGGCTGTATTCAGTGACCTTTCAAGTCCCTTCCAATTTTAAATCTATGATCCTATGAATTACGACCTAACTTTAATAAGAGCAACAAACAGTTCCTGGGAATATCTTTTGCACTGTTTATGAATAGCATTCTTATAATTTCCAGAATTTTTAGGACATTTTTTTTATTTTGACAAGGTAGAAATAACTTGTCAGCAATCTTTTAGAAGCATGGCACCATACAAGCAAAGTTTCATTAATAACCCTTGGGTATGTAAACTATTTCAATTTATTTCAAATCAAATAATTGTTCAAATAGGTGGTTGCTCATCATACCTAGTCTAATTAAAAAAAATCATACTCACATGAGGATCTTTGCCAGCTAATTTACATAATTCCACCCTTTCTTTTGCAGCAGGCCAGTAAATCTGTAAAATATTTGAAGTTATGTTAGATGAAATTCTGAAATATCAATCTTGATGTCATCAATGATCCAAACTTGATTTTGATTTGACCATCATATTTAGTATTGTATCCAGAAGCAAACTAGGTCTACCATATCTTCATTTGCTCACTCTTCTAATTCCTCTATTAATAATTAATAATTAACAAATGTTTATAATGCTATAAGGCTAAAAGAAAGATCTTAAGGTTTTGGATATAGCTGGGAAGGAGGAAAGAAAATATCTTTATTTTCAGAAAGAGAAACTTGTGAGTTAGTAAGGCTTGCTCTGGAGTCAGGAGTACTTGAGTTCAAATTTGGACGCAGACACTTAATAATTTCCTAGCTGTGTGACCTTAGGCAATTAACTCCATTGCCATGCAAAAATCAAAAATAAATAAATAAAAAGTAATACATAGGACCATAGCTCTCACATATATGCATACAAAAAATCAACAGGGATAAAAAGATTAAATGCAAAAGAGAAATGTTTAAGTCAACAGACTACAACATGATAATTTCTATTAAGCAAATTATTACAGGCAAAGATTCTAAACTTTTGATAAGTTCATGTCCAACTGCCACTTTTGCTTCAAAGTCTTGAGATTATCCAAAAGTTCTTCATTTTGTCAGCATTTAGGGACACTGTAAAGCAGTTTTGTTTTTGTTTTTTAATGAGGTACTGTCAGACAATCAGATTACTTCATTGCATTGCAACAGAATTATCACTGTTGGGATACAAGCAAGAAGAAACAAGAAAAAGAAAGCTTTGGGTTGTATGATTATATATCTATAACCTGTATGTGTTTCTGACTTATTTTTAGTCTATATCTCTCGGCAGGGTTAGAAGCAAATAATTCTCAAATTACTTCATTAGGTTCCAAAGGAATGATTGCTACTGGCTGACAAGTAAGAAGAAACTAGCAAAAGAAAGCTTTGGTTTATATGTCTGTAGTCTGTATGTGAGTTTCTAACATACTTTTGGTCTATATCGTTCAGCAGAGTTAACAGTGATTAATTCATTCCATGAGGGAAAAAAATAATATCCAGAGGACATATTCTAAAAGAAACTAAAAATGATTTACATGCTGTCAGTTTATGTCATTATCCCTCTAAGTGGGATTATAGCTTTTTCAATGTTTCACAAAAAGAATAGTTCTATAGGACTCAAGGTTATTCCCTATATCAGATAAATATATGGAATCATTTTCCAAAGAAAATTAAGTTGGATTAAAGGCACTAATTTATAACACATTTTTGCAATCCTGAGAGTTATGATAGCAGTCACTGTAGACAATAAGCTCAAAAGATGAGAATCTTAAGGGTACACATAAACACCTAAAAATTATCATATTAATCCAGATCTTGCCTAATCATTCTGGAAAAAAAATGAACCTCCTTTCACCTTATTTTTACAGATTTGCCTGTTTTTCTTGTTGTTTTCAGTTACTATATTGACTTGATAGATTTAAACCTTTTAATATTATCTTATATCTTATTATTCTCATTCCCATAGGACCTCAAATTACTTCATATATATATATGTATATATATATATATATATATATATATCTTTTATTAAGGCAAGTTCTAATCCCACTAGAGAGATTGAAAAATAATTGAAACTAAATATACAAACAATTCACTGATTTTACTTCCAAGATTATCTATTTTTACTCAGTCCAACAGATTACAGTATCTTGTCAATATTTCAACATTCTAGGGTTCTGGATTTGTTCCTAATCTAAAACAGAGAAAGCAATCACAATTTAGATAAAGGTTCGAATTGATATAGCAATCTTCATTTTTATTTTCTATGATGAATTTCTTGTTTCTATTTATAGAACAAAAATGTTCATGTTATGGGTGGGGTGGGCAGTATATAAGTAATGTTTAGAATGAAGATAGAGCTTGTACCAGCAGTTAAAATTAAAGGTTAAGTGAAAACTGACCTAAATGTCTTGGATAGTTGGCAAGTGTTAAGTATAACTAATAAAATAGAAATATTTCCCCTGGAGGAGACCTCAATGGTATTTAAACTAGTTGTTCTGTGATAAGAGAGTGGGTTTTTTTTGGAAATTAAAGCTAAAACAGTTATAAAAATTATCAAGCTTCTTAAAATAGTTTGGAAGTCTAAGATTGGAGTTTCAAGTCTGGCACAAAAGTGAGAAGATAATCTCTTATTCCCTTTTGATTTTAAACTATGATCCCAAGATTCTAATATCAAGTTCCTCCAAAGAGTTCCCCAGGAAATTCTATAATAATAAAATGAGGAACCATATTTGCTTTCTCATCCATTAATTATCATATTAGTTATTAATGTGATCTACAATTTATCTCTAATTTTGCCCTGATAATTTCCCTAAAAAATAAGAAATGTGCAAAATTTCTAAAATGTCCAAAATGTTCAAATATTCAGTAGATAATTAAAAAGTAAATTTTTTGAAGACATATGACAAATTACTGGCAGAAGACTGCTCCAATCCTAACCTCTGTAAAATATTCATGAAATTCCAAGGCTTTTATTTAAGAAATTATCATGTGCTCAGAAGAAAATGGTGAAGGGAGTAATGCAATAAATTAACAAAGTAAATGCTTAAAATAATCAGAGTTAATTAAAGAATTATTAAAAATTTTTTCTCCTTATGCTAAATACTATATACCATAATTTCCATCTTTGGTCAGATTTTCCATATTTAATTTTAGGTCCCATAATTTCTAGATATAGTAAATTGAAATTAAATATTTTATTACCTCTTTGCTCTAACTTTGATTTTTGTGGGACTAGGGTTATAGCTCACTCAATTCTTCTATCATTTCGAATGCTTGCCATAGTTTCCTACACATAGGAACACAGAAGGTACTTATGGATATCTAATGTATCAATAAAAATTAAATATTTACCCAGAAATGTTACCCCTACTTTTTGTTCTGGGAACCAATATTCAATAAACCATCACCATGGTTTATTTTAAATGAAACAAAAATGACTTGGATATGGAAGATAGGAATTTACTAAGATTACATAATTGACTTCACTTGACATAAAATACAAGTATTTTAGAATAAAAAACAAACATTTTAAAATTCACAATACAGAAGATACTAATAATTTTTCTAGGCTAAAAACATTTACTTTGTTTCATAAGTTGTGCTTGTCAAGTGACCAGCATACATCAGCCCTCCGCTTTTCAGAAATAAGCTAGGCTGGTCCTCAGAGATTTGGCTTACATCCTTTTCCATATAAGCTTAATGGAACCTCGTAGGCTTTGTGCTCTGTTGGCCCAGCCTCTGTCCCCCTAGAATTGTTTCCACAACATGATGAAGCATCAGAGTAGGATTTTGTGGAGGAAAGGAAAAAAAAAAACAACTATGATTGTACTAGGGCCAAAAATGAAAAGAAAGACATTACTGATACAAAGATTTGTGGCTATCTGCCACTCACTTATTAGCATGTATTCCTGGTTTTTCTACCCCAGTGGTAAGCAAAACAACTAAGGAAACAGAATCCACTTAGGTTCAGACTAGAGAAGGAGAAAACAAAATAAAACAAAACTCCTATGCTCCCATAATGAGTTTTCTTTTTTACAAGGCATGTTGGGGCGGGGAGGAAGAAATTTAGGATGATATATGCGGGAAACAACATATTAAAATATTAAGAAAATGAATTTTAAAAATAATGATAGCACTTATAAAACTTTTAGGATTACAAAATACACTAGAAATATGAATCCTCACAGTTTTTTTGTGTGTTAGGTGCAATTATCATCACTGCTTTACAGTTGAAGAAACTGAGGAAATCAGAGGTTAAATGACTTATCCAAGTTTATACAGTCATATTTCACAGGTCATATTTCACCTCAGATTTTATGGAGTCTAGGCTCAGTTCTCTATTGTGTTCCCTGAAAAAAAACACACAGACCTACCTCAACAAAAGCAATAGAAGGTTGTGTACACCACACACACACACACACACACACACACACACACACAAACACACAGACAGACACACACACACACACACACACACATTCTAATAATTCTGATGATTTTCAAAACTAATCCTTAGGAGAAAAAAGGGAAAGGAATTTAAGGAGATAAGTATGTCTCAGCCAGTTAACAGTTACTTATTACTATGTGCTTCTCTAAAGAATTTAACCTGCAAACTTTTGTATCACTCTATGAACTTTTGTAGTAATCTGTGAATCAAAATTTAAGCTTTTTATCACCCTCCTGAGTCAGAGTTGGTGATTTCTTCACCTCCAAATGAACCCACATCTTAGAAACTTAAAACTTCATAATTAAACTTTTGATGTGATTGTGTAGTTTATTTTATATCTCTAGGTCTACTCTCCATATCAGATGACTGTCCCATTGAACTTTAAAGAGAGCAATTCAAAGAAAAAAATTTTTACAATTTCCATAGAAGTTATTAGTTTAATTTATAATTCCTACAACTTTTTTTTATTAGTTATCATGTAGCAAAGACAAATTCTCATAATTTTAAGGTTACTTTATTTAGGGAAATACTCAAATAAGAAAAGACCATGAAAATCAAGTCAAAGAAACTTTAAGTATATCCATAATTTGTTCTCTTTCTGAAGAAGCAAACTAGTTGAACCCAGTTAACAAGTGCAAGGTCAACAGAACCCCCTGCAGCCTAATTTGAAGATGCTAAAAAGTTTTTTTTTTGGGGGGGGTTGGTTGTGTGAATGGAGAGAACTACAAACTATTCAGAAAAAAAAAAAACTAAAGAGATACTTGTATCATATACCCAGGTATTAAAAAGGTTCCTTGTAGTTCAATATTTTGATAGTTCAATGAAGATGAAAAAAATTGAAGTTATTGCTGAGCATACTTAGGGACTGCAAAATGAGCAAATTAGAAATTCTCTGAACAAAGATTTGTTCTACATATTGGAAGGGAAGGGAAGGTGGACTGAACATGGCAAGAAAATATCATGGAGGAGGATGAAACTCACAAAAGACATAATATACCCTATACACAATTTTTTCTTATAGTAGACTTGGTGAAAAATATTCTTTAACTTCAATTTAAGTAGATTCCTGAGATCAATAAACAGAAACCACTTCAATTGACATGATAAAGATATCAGAAAGAGCTTTTAGAATTTGAAAGAAAAGCTCTCAGGGCTAATGAATTTTTTCCTATATGAACTCTATACTTTCTTTAAAAAGGCTGTATATCTTATTTTAATTTTGTATTTCTCCTAAGGCCAAGCACAATGCTTTGCAAATAACTAGTTCTTTAGAAATATGTTGAATTGAATGGAATCTTTATTTTAGATAAATTGATACATTACTATTCCCAAGATATGCCCACTTTCAAGCCTCAAATAATTCTCTTTATTTTCTTTCCTTTTTCTTCCAAACTAAATAATCTTACTAGGTTGTCGAAGAACTAATAAAATTTTCCACTTCTTCCCACTTCCATGCTGTTGGTTAGGTGTGACTGACTCTCTATGACTATATTTGGGTTTTCTTGGCAGAGTAGGGAGTGATTTGCCATGTTCTCCGGCGTATTTTAAATATGAGGCAGCTAAGTGGTACAGGGGATAGAGCACTGGCCTTGGAGTCAGGAGGACAGGATTTCAAATTTGATCTCAGACACTTGACTCCTACTAGCTGTGTGACTTTGGGCAAGTTACTTAACCCTGATTGCCTCACATTCAGAGCCATCTCCAGTCATCTTGATTCATATTTGGTCCCTGAACCCAGATGACTCCAGAGGAGAAAGTGAGGATGATGACTTAGCACAATATCCCCTCACTCACATCCAATTCATGTGCTTGTCATGGCATTACCTCCCTGATGTGATCTATTTAGAAAATCAATGACAAATTAAAAAAAAAAGATGAGGAAACTGAAGCAAATAGAGTTAAGTGATTTAGGTTTTTTCCCCCAGGTCTGATGTTACAATCTACTGTGTCAGAATGGCTTACCCTCTTCTGAGCTCTAATCTGTGTTTTTGGTCCTTATTTTGTTAATTATCTTTAATGAGAATGTGACATAATCTCAAACTATAATTTCCTGGAGGGAAGAGAATATATCTCCCATTGTTTTGCATAACTTTTAGCACTTAGTGCATGGTTGAACTAAAAAAAAATAGCAATTGGAAGATACTGACAATTTTTTTCTTGAAATAAGAAAAAAAGGGCGGCTAGGTGGCGTAGTGGATAAAGCACCGGCCTTGGGGTTAGGAGTACCTGGGTTCAAATCCTGTCTCAGACATTTAATAATTACCTAGCTGTGCGGCCTTGGGCAAGCCACTTTACCCCATTTGCCTTGCAAAAAAAAAAACGTAAAAAAAAAAGAAAGAAGAAAAAGAATAGTAATGTCTAAGTAATGTCAGGGTTCTTAGAAGTATTTTAATTAAAATTAGCAGATCAGACTCATACCTCACTAGATGGGATCCAGTCACATTTAAGGATTTCATTATTTTACCTCTAGGAGTATTGAAGAGCATATGTTTGGCATATATGTGAATGAATTAATCACTATGAAACAAAGCAGCAAGCAGCAGCTTGAAAGCTAATTTATATTGATGTCCAAATGGTTTCAGTTTTCTTAATTTCAAGCAACTGAGAATTAAAATTATCACTTTACAGTGACTTTAAACATAATGAGCAGAATATAGTCATTTTTCATGTCATATGGCCAGAAAAGGAGAAATTACAAGCATATTGCAAACAAAAAAAGTCAAAAAGTCACTAAGTGATAAATGAATTTTTGCTCATAATTCACATGCAAAATTCAGTTATGGAATATACATCCAGGTAACAACGAAACCAAAGCCTATCTTTCTGTTTCAGAATGCTTTATGGATAGGAAAGGTAGACAACAAAGAAAAACAGTCAAAAAATTGCTTTATTAAAAAAAAGATTATATTAGGAATTTGAAGTGACTATCAATAGCATTCCTTTTTCAATATATAAGATATAACATTTTGATTTTAGGTTGACACTTTAAAAGTCATATAGTAAATAATATGGGATCTGAATAACTCATATATATATATATATATATATATATATATACGTATACATATATGCATGCTAATTACCCCTGACAAAACTGAAATTATCTTTTTAGTTTTGATTATACAGTTTATGCATTATGTCTCCAAGATTTAATATACAACATAAAATGATTCTAAATTTTTTAGCTAAGCAAAATGAAAAATTTATACTTTAAGAAATGTGACATCATCTATTTGTTTTAGCAATGTAAGTACATCTATTTGAAAGTAACCCATAAAACTAAGGGAGTTTTTCGTAGAATATAAATTTGAAGTAGAGCTAAAATTGTTTTCTTATTAAGACTAAATACTACATTTACAATTCACAAAAGGTTTCTTTTATTTTTTTCTTAGGTTTTTTTTTGTAAGGCAAATGGGGTTAAGTGGCTTGCCCAAGGCTACACAGGTAGGTAATTATTAAGTGTCTGAGACCGGATTTGAACCCAGGTACTCCTGACTCCAAGGCTGGTGCTTTATCCAGTATGCCACCTAGCCACCCCTAGGTTTCTTTTTCAAGCAATAAATTTAGATCTTCATTTCTCTGAAATTACATTTCTACAATGGCATATTACATTTTCTACAAAAAATGAAATGTTTTAAGAAGGTTAAAAAGCAAATCAACAAAAAAGAAGCATTTGTAATAAATAAACTTTATTAAAATTAATTTTACATCAATCCAGGCATGTGCAGTGTTGCATAAATAGAACTCTGGTATTGAAATTTCTGGTTTTGATACTACTAGCTTGTATGAATGTGGTGGTTATGTAAATGTTCTTTTTCTTTTTTTCTTCATCAAAAATCAATTAACATAGCTATCTTGCTCAACTAGTACTTTCAAGATTTCAAAATAGAAATATAAAAATAAAAACAATGATCTTTTAAAATTATTTTAATTTATTATGCCCATTAAATTCTGATGCCCTCAAACAAAGACTCCTCTGTCACTCTCTAGCTACAACCCTGACTGGACCATGATCTTTAACATATAACCCTCTATATTAACTAATCCAGTGTGCCACTAAAATTCATCTTATATCTTTAGCACACAAATATTCATTATTTGTCTATACCTAAACTCTATCACTGGGAATGGTTAATAAAATAATATAAAGGTTCTTTTGGTAAATATTATTTTCAAATTGGGGCCTGTGCTAGATTAGATAACTTGAAAAGATATTTAAAGACAATAGAAGACTTGTCATTTTTATCAGTTATTATAGGAAATATGTATTTTTTTCAAAGGCTTTCAGCATTAATAATTTTTTCACCAGTCCATTCTATGAAAGAATGCAGCATCCAAAAAAATGACTTAGCAGAAACAAATGCTATCCCTTCACTATCTTCTCCAACTGAGCAACCTAAAATACTTCTCTTTAAAATAATGAACCACTATATTTCTTATAGATCATGGAGTTAGAAAGGCTCTCAGAAGCCTTTTATCCAGTCCATTCACTTTACAGATGAAGAAACTGAGCCCCAGGGGGACTGACTTTACAAAGGTCATGAAATTAGCCAGTGACAGGGTTGGGAATTGAACCTATTCTTCAAATCCAAAACTTCCATGTATCATGATGTTTCTGAATTTTAATGGACAAAAATGGGGCTTTTGGTCAGGTAACTGAAATCTTTCTTCTCCCCTTCTGTATTTTGTTCATTTCTTATTTTTAAAGTTTTACTGGTGTAAAATAGCAGTATGAGAATTCTCTAAACCAAATCAAATAGACAACTACTCTATAATCTGTAGTCCTAGAGATATTTGAGACACTCAAAAGGAAGATGACTTGGCCATTATCACTATTGATTCCATGGCTGCCACTTCTAACTCTATAATCCCAGGTAAATCATAAAACCTCTATGTGATCCCAGACTAATCTTCTAAAGAGTATACAGACTAAATGCCCCTCTGCATTATTAGGGTGAATTTCTTAACACAGGATCCTTCATTCAAATGGACTCATAGGTCTTTTCTCTTACAATTCCTTACCCCTGAAAAAAAATGTAAATTTTAAAGAAAATAGATGAGAAAAGGTGACAAATTAACTTTATTTTTAATAGTTCAATCCATTTTATTAATCTATGTTAAAAAAGATTATATCTCATCATATAGGATTTTTTTAACTCAAGTAAACCTATGTCCAAGTCAATTTTAAAATCCTTACCTAAGCACATTACAAGTTAATTTGTTATTTCCATAACAAATTAATATTCTTAACTAAAAACATTGTACTTGAAAGGTTAAGATCTTTTAAAAATGCACTTTCAAAACACATCAATACATCAGAAAGTATCAATTTAGAGGAAATTTTTTCCTATATTTTAATGATCTGAATTTAGTAAATGTTCTAGTATAGCGAAGAATTCCTTCAACAAGAATTGCTTTGACTCATTAAATGTTCTTTTCAGGAATGTTTATCAATCAGAACTGAGACATTAAAATAACAGAGTAAGGGTTAAGAAAATCTCATATATTCCAGCAAAAACTGAATCTACTTTATTATTAAAATATTCAAGTATTTCAGAAGAGGATCAAATGTCTTGTATAAAATGATAGTCTTATTAAAACAGAAGTATTTTCAAGCATAGGCAAATAATATAATTTAAATGACTAAATCCTGTATTTGAACTTGAATAGCTTTTTTTCAGAATAATACAAAGATAAATCTTTTTCTGAAAATATATTAGGGTTACAGAAAAAACTGTCCACACAATCTAGCAAACTGCAATTAACATTTTATTATTTTTCATTTTAGACAAAAACTAATCAGAATACTTTCATGTATTGATTTGGCCTGTTTAGTCATTTTATAATGCAGAAAAAAGTTTCTACTATGTATGCTATATTTTCTAAGATTTGGAAAACCTTGTTGAACTATATATTTCAATATGAAGCAGGAACTTATGACTATATATACCAGAGAATTCAGGCTAAATGACAAAGGAAAAGAAACCAGGAAATGAAGGAAAAAAATTTCCTGAAAAACTGAATTCATCAAATTATGAAGTTATTTAATTTTTCCTTCTTTATTTTTATGCTTAACTCAAACTTATAATGTATAAGATTTAATTTTCTTGAAAATTAAAATATGTATATTTATAAATATATATATATATATATATATGTAATGTGTGTGTATGCATGTATGTATGTGTATAAATGCTGTTCCCTTTGACCTTTAACTTTCTTTTGGTTTGTGGTTCTTGAAATCAATTTTCATGATGGACCAATTTATTGATCTTTTCATTCTTAGTTTCCAATCTAGAAAAATTTGACGGTATCAATTTGTATACTTTGCTTTGTTTTTTACTCCATTACCAATAGTGTCTATAGAGATTACATAAGTCTAACCTGTTTATTTTACTAATGAGAAAACAGGGGCCCAGAAAAATTTAAGAGATTTATCTAGATCACAGATCTAAGAAATGATAGAGTAAGGGCTCAAGATAATTACTGTTTAAACCAAAAATCCATAGATCAGATCCAGAATGACCCTGATGTTATAATGGAGTCACCCCTATATGGAATGATGCATTATGGTATATTAATACCTTACCAATCTTCCCAATTATCCAAGGGTGATTGATACTTCCTGATATCTCTAATACCCAGTAGGCGGCAGTAGAACATTATAATCCCAACTAGTAGAAGGAGGCTAAACTCTTAATACAGGTCATCAAATGTATAAAAGAAGTCAGTTGGTATTAAGTAAACTTGTGACTATTCCAGCTAGAAGTATGCCTCACTTTGAGTAAATCTGAGATTCAGATTTTAACCTAAAATTAATAAAGTAGTAAATGTTTATTAAATGAAAGAAAACACCATGTAAGTATTTTGTAAAATTTAGTACTTTGAATAAATTCAAAGTATAGCTAGTTCTGTATAAAAATATGGATTGATACACATATTTTTATAGAAAATTACAACTTATATATTAGGTTAAATATTACTTAAGTTTAGCTAAAAATCACTGGGGTTTTTTTGATAAAAGTTATCATGTTCCTTTAGTAGAATGGAAGCTCTTTGAGGGCAGATATATCACTTTGCATTTGTATTGCTAAAACTTAGGAAATAATAGATGCTTAATAAATTTAGTGTTGCTTTGCTGATTGATTCATGTCTGACACTGTTTTATTAATTTTATATTTATTCCCTAAAACTTTAGTAATTTTTTTAAATAATAACTTTAACTTTAGTACCAAAAAAAGAAACAAAGCACTCTGGGATCATCATTATTTAGAATTTAATGTCTATAAAAACAAAGAGAACTTTAAAGCATTTTAGTTCTAAAAATATTTGACTATCAGTTACTAAAGGAATGGATTTGAATGTAACTGTTAGAGATCAAATTCTAGCACTGCTTCTAATACTTTGGCTATCTTGAGCTCTGAATGTATTTGGGCAACCAAAGTTCCTTAAACTGAGGGACTAGACCATGTGTCATTCAAGGTCCTTTCTAGCTTTAGAGCTTTGTTCCTCAAAAGAAATAAATGTCAATGAGGATGATCAGAAGAATAAATACAAGACTGATTCAGCAAATATGAGATTTTGATCAGCATTTTGGTTATGCTCCTTTTTCCTAGATTCATTATTAGTCAAAAAAGTAAACTGCCACTAGCAACAAAAAACAAAAAAAATCCCACAGAATTTCTGGAAGAGGTGAAAAGTAGGGAAGAGAATCAGAATTAGCCAGAATGAGAATTTTTTTAATGACTCTTATTCCAAAGAGAATAAAGGTCACACTTTAGATACTAGTTCTAATGTGTGGTTTCCTCACCTAGAGAAAGTCTGGAACTATGTTGGAAAGGCCCTGAGCCAAAGCAAACCATTCTGGGTCCAAACAGTGTACAAACACTACATTTTGGCACTTTTCACTGAAGAATACTTTTAGCACTAGATTAACTGTCTAATTCTGAAACGCATACACCTACATAAATAAAAGCCTACACCTATATAAATACATAAAATCACACAATCTCTTATCTAGAAAGAACCTTAAGTCAACTTGTCCAATCTATGTACACATACTTTCTATGAATTCTGAATCACATAATGAAATGTTTTAGAAATCTTCAGTAATGATTTTTCTGCAAATATACAGGATAGTCTTGATCTATTAGATTAGTCTACTGTACACTGTACACACACACACACAGACATACATGCAAAATTGCAAACATCTGTAGAGTCACAGAAGAGTTTGAGATATTTCTAAAGTATTCAAACTATGAAACTGTTGGATTGGAATTTATTTTAAACAATGATCTCATCATAAAAACAGACAAAATGAACTTTCTCTTACATTTCTTGAAAGTACAGCACAAATCAAGAGCAATGTTTTTAAAGGCTTGCAATAGCACAGAGAAATATAATTATATTTAAGTTAAGATGGATATAATTTATATAATTGCCCAAATACAATGTCTCAGACTCAGAAAGTCCTAAACTGAATTTTTTTCCCTACACAACTATCCTTTCTTCTAATTTCCAATTAACACCAACACCCTCTCCCCTTATTCCTGTCAAGACCTACCAACTTTGACCCTTTGTTCTTTCTGACATGCTACATCCAAACAATCGTCAGGTCCTGTCAATTCCTTGGTACTCTGATAAATACTACCTTCTCTAACCCTTTTCAAACTCACTACCACCTGCTTATTTGAGGCTCTCACCTGCCATATGTACTCTGTAGTTTTTTAAACAGTATGTTTCCAATTCAATTCAATTAACATTAGCTTCCTTTTGTGTTCTGGCACAGGGGCTATACCATTTTTAATTGTTGACTCCCCAGTATAAAGCATGGTCACCTTGCACAAAGGAGGCACTTAATAAATATTTTTACTGATTATAGATTCTCAGCATAAGAGATATAAAGACAAATATAATACAGTGTCCTAAAGGAGCTGTCTTCCATTGATTCTTCACACAAAGAATCCTTTAGTCAGTTAATAATTGTTTAAGTGACTCCATCACTTTCTCACTCAAAAACTTTTTAGTAATTCTTTATTGCCTACTTGGTAAAATACAAAGTCCTCAGCCTAATATTCATGGTTCAACATAACTTGTTCTAATCACCTTTCCAATTTTATTTCACATTATTTTCCATCACGTACTATAGTGTTAGGCACCCCACAATCTTATCTTGGGCTCTCCTGTCAAACCCAACACAACTTATAAATCACAACCCTCAGTTTCCTCATTGTTAGAGAGAGATAAGATTACATACACTATCTAAAGTGCTTCACAGAATATGCTAGAAAAGTAGTCTTTAAAATATAAAATGTTATATTCAGTAATTTTAAATTATTATTTTTGAAACCTTTTTTGTCCCTTTCAAGTTCCATCTTGGGTGGTAACAAAAAACTTTCTCTTCTCTTTCTAGAAATGATTCTTTCTTTATATCCTCTTTTCTTGAATCATTTAATATCTCTTTTATAATTATCATATTATAATTTGTATAATAGTCATGTAGGATGTAGTTTTATATGTGTGTATAGGTATGTGCCTCTAGTATATAAATACATACACACATTTGCATGTATATATGCATAGATAATTATGTATATGTCTATATATACTTGCATGCCTATATATATTCATATGTACATAGGCATGCTTAGGTATGTATATACATGCCTATATATGTATAAACTGTCTACAAACAGAACATAAGAACCTTCAAGATAGAGACAAGACTTTTTTTATACACTGTATACAGTGGGACTTTTTTTATCTCTGTATACAGTGTGTCTAGTTTGTACTAAATGAAAGACTAATTAATTTAGTAAGGCAGAAACTCTGAATATAAGAATAGCTGAAGGAAAACTATAATGTATATTAGCCTGGTCTTTAGCACTTCATTTTTCCCCAGTGGCTGTTACTCTTTACCCCTTTGGGGACTCTACTTTTTTTAAAATTGTTCCTGCTCTTTGACAAATGTCCTCTGTTCTTTCAGTTGACAATCGGATAATATTTGCTGTTGTATTAATAGCAAATTGAGGTGTTATCTGGGTGTTTCTTAATTTGGTCTTAGGGGCCAATACCCAGTTGATAAATGGAAAGAGAAGAAAAGAACAAATAATGTTTTAGCAAAGAAATTTACACTATTATTAGTGATATGAAAAAGTTCTCCAAATCATAAATAATTAACGAAATGCAAATTAAAACAACTCTGAGTTCATTCTCACATCTATTAGAGGGGAATTTGACAAAAAAGGAAAATAATCAATCCAGGAAGGTCTTTGAAAAAACAGGTACAGTAACACAATATTAGTAGAATTGTAAATTGGTAAAGCCACCCTAGAAATCAAGTCTGTCCATAGTAAACTGCATATCCTTTGCTTTAATAATACCACTGTGAGATTCAAACCGTAAAGAGATAAAAGAAAGAAACAATAAACCTATGGATTTTTTTGGGGGGGAGTAGTAGAGAACTGAGAACCAAGGGGTACTTAATATTTGAGGAATGGTTGAACAAATACTATTATGTGAATGTAATAGAAAACTATTTTTGCCATAAGATGTTATGAAAAAGATGGTTTCAAAAAAAACCTGGGAAGATTTATATGAACTAATATTGAGTAAAATGAGTAGAATCAAAAACAATAGATAGAATAACAATACTGTAACAGCAAGCAAATTTAAAAGATTTAAGAACTCTTATCAAAGCAATGACCATCTTTAATTCCAGAGGACTCATGATGAAACATAGCACTCTTATTGGAACTTAATTTGCTATATTTTGTATAAGAATTTGAAGGTTTTTTTCTTTTTTTTCTCAAATTGAGGGATATAGTTAAGAGTAAGAAAATGAATGCATTTGAATTGGACATGTTAAAAAAATGCACTATTGAGGATATTTCATGCTCAGGTATATTCAAAATAAAATAATGTTCCCTGAGATGGGGTGTGACCAGTCTCCTACAAGTTGTATGATCAAGAAACTTAACATTTAAACCAGTCAAATCCCAGTTGTAACTACTTGCATGTAAGCAAATCCCTAATTCAGTCTATTTATGAAATCAACCCTATCTAACCACCAAAAGAAATTTTAAAGCCACCTTTGGCAACATTTTGGCCAATATTTATGGACTCATCAATTTATTTTACAAAAATTCTTTCAATATCCTAAAAGCAAATCCACACATAACAGGGATTGACCAAATAGAGATGTGGAAGATTCATCACATTATAAATCACAATGCAAAATAGTAAACATCACGGGTCTCTATAAAATTAGTAGTACTTTCTTTAGATGATCTCTTCCTACATCTTCCAATTCTAGGATTTTTTTTTTGGTAGGGGACTTCCAAATATAAAGAGATATAAATTTGTATATAAAAAGATCTTTATTTAAATATTGGGTCTATTTACAGATATATATATATATATAGATATATATATATATATATATATATATAGATATAGATATAGATATACACAAGTATAAAGAAAGGAGTATAGTAGAATGAATAGAAAATAAGTCATGGAATCAGAAAGTTCATCCTCTGATAAGTAGTACTGGCATGTATCTACCCGAGCAATACACTTAACCAGTCAGTGTTCCAGTCAGTTTTCTCAAACTAGGAAGTGCAAATGTGCAATACTTAAACCACAAAATCTTAAATATAGGCAATTTGTTCTTGATTTTATCATGAGTGCCTCAACATTTAAATAAATCTGAGGATGTAGTTTACAGATGTTTTGTAGTGAGTCAGCAAAAGCATAGTCTGGTTCATAGAAGCTGTCAGTTACCTTTCTCTTCTCCAAATTTAGCTAAAATTTAGGTTGGATTTCCACAAAATTAGTTAATCTGATTTTTAGACAATACTCACTCTATCAAAACTCCTGAAGCTTCTTTAGGTTGATAGGACATGCCTTGACACTTTGAATAACCTCAACTCCAAGAGATAATATATTAGGTTTTTAGGGAAGGTAGACCTATAAACACTCTTCAATACAATAGAACTTGTTGTGAAAAGAGAATTTTAAAAAGTGTTCAGTTTCTTGGATACCAAACAAAAATACTTTATTGAGAAGAGAGTTTCTTAACCTTGCAGAGATCTCTTGCAATTTTTAATATTTTGATAAGTGTTTTTCTATGTAATTAGTTTCTGTTCAATCTTAAATATTTTGGTTATATACTTAAAAACATTCTGAGAAGAGCTTCAAAGGTTTCACCAGAATGTCAAAGTGATCTTTTAAGAACTCCTGATTTAGATGAACTTTTGTAAAATTCAATTGTAAATAATATATTTTTGAGATATCAGAAAATTTTGTCAAATAATGTTGAAACACCTTTAACTTTAAATATCAAGTAATTTGTTGGTGAAATGTGGTTATAAATGGCTGCTTGAATGTTGTCTAATCTATTATAATGTGAATATTTTGAGGGAAGGGATGGTGTTTTTGCTTTTCTTTTTATGCCCAGTGCTTAGCACATAACATATGCTTTTTAACCAATAAATACACTTAAAACTTCTGAGAATTTGTCTATTATGTTTAATAAATGCTTGTTGACCAAAAATATGGCAGTTAGCCTATTGTGGTAAATGAAAGAATTTAGAACATTTACATTTTATTTTGGAATGATTTTTAGATTTGTTTTCACCAGAAGGGCTACTTATTGATTATGGTTTTTTTTGTTTCCATTAAAATTCATTTTTATTACCTAAGCTTACATCAGGCAATAGTTGTGTGAAAGATGTTCACTAAGGAAGCTGAAAAAAATAATTAACCAAGAAATTAACCTTGTATTAAAGTTTAATGTAGAAGATCCAAAACTTTAATATTCATATGACTAAATTGAGGACTAACTAGAATTAAATTGGAATGAATGTCAATTCCAAAGAACAAAGATAATTTCAATTTAACCACATTAATTCTGTCAGTCATTAAAACCAAAAACTTTAGTTTCATTGTGTAGCCTTGCATACATTTTACAAAATATTTAAACCACAAATTCATCAAGAAAAGTAATTTCACTTAGGTTTCTTCCCTATTAATAGAAGGTCAGATATGTGGACTTAAATTCAATTCATAAAAATCTAAACATTATAGCAGTGGGAGGTAAGATTACTAATTTCCTTTGACAAAGAATCTATTGCATTTGACTTTGAGGACATTCAGTCATTGAGAAACTAGAGGAAGAAAGTAGTTGAAAATAAACTTTTTTTTCAATGAACTATATTTAAAATAAACTGACCTTCTTAAAATTTTTATTTAAGTCAACCAAGCTGAGCAGGAAGATGTGATCCTTTGCTCCAAGCAGCAGCCTGCCCCTTTCCTCATCTAACAGCAGGGTTTGGAAATCCAGTCCTTCTGATGAACCCAAGAAGGGAATACAGCTGTTTGAAAGCAGTAAGTCTGTGGGAAAATGAAAGGCCAAAAAAAATTATTTTCAAATCGAAATGTTGATTTAAGACTCACTATACACTTTGTAAATATACATACACAGCATGAAGGTTTTAGTTTTGATAACTGCATCATGAAATTTATTTTCTTTGTGTATAGTATTGTTCTTGTTAAACTGAACCAAACTTCAATGAATAAGGTTTCAATGTAGTTCGTAAAAAGAAAAAAAACAAAAAAAACAAAAAACTGGAGGAATCTTGTTGATTGATGTGAAAAATCTATATTAAACCACAAATAATTGTCTATTGTGTTTCCACCCAGAATTTTTTTAAAAGTCTCATATAAAACATTTGAATATCAGTAAAACTTGCAGGATATTAAAAGAATGTGTCTATAAAGGAGGTAGCATAGTTTAGTGGAACAAATACTGGATCAGAGAGGCAGAAGTTTTACATATGGGTTGCAACTCTATCCCTTCTTAGACTAAAATAATTTTGGCAAAGCTTAGATGAAAATTCAGGTCCTGATGATTACACCACTATTATGATATACACATCACTCTTCTCTCTTTTTCCACTGTGAAACAGAACTGACTTCTAACTTTGGGACCAGTTCAGTAAGAAGTAAGTGTTTTAAAAACTGACCCCAAACTGGTTTCCCAAAACTCTACATCATCTGTGATAATGTTTGATAGAAAATTAAGGTTGTGAATCTTATTTTTGAAGCTCAATCAATACAATGCCTCTTTGACAACCAATGAAAAGACTTCTATTGTGACATTCCCTTTAAGATGGCAGTAAAAGACATCAAGCAAATGTACATCTCTGATTAATTCTGCTTTTTTAAAAAAAGTATAAGGGGTGGCTAGGTGGCGCAGTGGATAAAGCACCCACCCTAGAGTCAAGGAGTACCTGGGTTCAAATCCAGTCTCAAACACTTAATAATGACCTAGCTGTGTGGCCTTGGGCAAGCCATTTAACCCCATTTGCCTTGCAAAAAAACTAAAAAAAAGTATATATACAATCATTCCTCAAATCTATACATTCATATATATCATTATTAATTACACCATTGCCTCTAGAGTCAAGGTTCCATTCTGACCTTTACTATGCTTATAGCTATGGACAAGTCACTACCTCTAGGATTTTCAGTTTCCCAATCTGTAAAATATGTAACCTATTTTACCAGGCTATTCACAGGAAAGTGCTCTGCCAAACATAAAATCCATATCAATGTGGGTTATTGTTAATATTCCTGAGTACTGCTTTTCATTTTCATTATTTTATAAGGATTAAAATGTTATTTTCTTTAAATATCCAGTTTAGTCATTAAAGTAGATTTCTAAATGTGTGTGGAAGGTTCTGTATTTATACTGGAATGCCTGGCTTTTATGGAACGAAAAAGGATTAGTTCATAGTTTGGACAAACTATGCAAGTACATATCTTGATGAAGATGTGATACTATCTGAAGCCTCCAGTGGCTGTGATGTCACAGACCTCAGAGGCCTGGCTGAGATTTATGGAATGTATTTTATGTGTATTGGATAGAAGTTTGCATAATATATACTCTATACTAATTATTTTCTATGAAACTAAATACAACGTTGTAATAAGCTTGTCAGTCCATAACACCACTGGTGTTATATTTCTCAGAAGTTATAAAAGTTGAGAACTCTTTATATGGGCAAACATCCAACTAATTTCCCACAATGGCCCTAAGGTGAAGGTAAGAAAGGAAAATGGAAGAGAGAGAAGAGATGAGAAGAATAAAATCTGAAGCAGTAACCAAAAATGCTATTTTCACATAACCCCTTCTTCAGCTCAGCAGTCCTGTCGCTTCAGTGGGATTTGATAATTATCCAGTCAATAATAAGTAACAGGAAAACTAGAAGTATATGAAATTATTCCATAGAGGATCTCTCAAACTAGAGAAAACTATCCTATGAGCCAAGCGCAAATGTGAATGCATGGTCTATAAAATTAACTATGCATCAAAAAACTATACATACTTATTTAAGAATAAAGAGAAACTTTGTAAACAAAAATATTTTTTCCTGATGTTGAAAAATAAATGCATAGATTTCTGTCCACATCTGTATTTTTTAGAATGACAATAATTCATTTTTATCTTTATTCTTATGGAATGAGAGATCAGGGAAACAGAGAAATATAATATTAATAAAACAAAACAAACACTTATATTGTTGTCTTAGTTTCCAAACAAATTTGTCTAGAAAAAGCAGCTGTAAAAATAGCAGCTAACCTGAAAAGTTGTTCAAGAAGAATTAAATGATGCCTTGTGACACTGTTACTGGTTTAAAAATAATTATGCTACATTAAGTCAGTAGCCAAGCTAAATAATGAGCCTGGGTCAGTACATATGGAAATCTCCTATTCTGAAAACTGGATTATTTTGAAGACAGCTTTGGGATAGGGATTTGAACAGGTTACCTCTTTCCTAAGCAAGTTATCTTTCTTGTAGTTTTGCCAATCCAAGGAAAATCATCTCTCTTTACTAGCACATCTTCTATTAAAGGGTAATACAATTTTTTTAGCTGCTAAGGAAGTATTTTAGCTCCGAAGGGACCTAAAGTCACAAAAAGAGACTGAATATTCATCTGAGTGTATTTTCACAAGGAGGAAAGGGATATGGGTTTTAGATGGAAGGGAAAAGAGTAGTCACAAGGAGACATGAACTAAAGAGAGGGCTGAAGATCAAAAGTAACACACCCCTTCCCAAGATAGTTTAAACATTCCCTCTTTATCTTAAGTACAGTCTGTCTCTTTGACCTTATTCCCCATCATCACCTTGTTCTTATTCTTTTCTTTAGCAATCTATCCTCTACTGTCAGCTGTTTTTTGCTTACAAAATCTATTATGATCTATTATGTCTCATTTTTTTATTTGCTCTTCTATTTATCTTCTTAAATGGACTGTTTGGACCACACCAGTGATTCCATTGGCATAGGGAAGGGTTTAGCAGATTGGTACCTACTTCATAGTTTAGATACTTGACCTGATTCATAGATAGTTTAAGTAATTTGAACAGGGTCACAGAACTAGTATGTCTGGGATGGGTAGCTAGGTGACATAATGAAGAGTTCTAGGAAACTCATTTTACTATGACTGCTTACATTTACTGACTGGGCAAATTACCTAACCTTTTTTGCATCAGTTTCCTTAACTGTAAAATGAGTTGAAGTATAAATGGTAAACCACTCCAGTGTCTTTGCCAAGAAAACCTGATATGGGATAATGAGGTCAGACATGACTGAATAACTAAACATGAATGTCTGAGTTTTCCTGAGGTCAGGACTCTTTACTATTCCCTCTCTAAGGTAAAAATCTTAGTTGAAAAAGGAAATGACAAATTGCTCCTGTATCTTTGTCAAGAAAATCCAAAATGGGGTCATGAAAGATTGGACACACTACTGAAACCAACTAAACAACAGCAGCAAAAACATCTGTATATTCATAGATTTAGAAGTGGAAGAAACCTTATGACTATTTAATCAAACCTCTTCATTTTAAGTAAATAGATTGAATGGTCAAGTGACTTATCCAGGGTGACATAGCTAGTGTCATTAAATCCACAGCTCTCTATTATGTCAAGTGGTAATCTCAACTGATTAAAATTGAAAAGGAAGATCATTTAATTCTCCACTCTCTTTTTAATCTTTATAATATGTTATTATTACTCTCTCCTAATATATTAAATAAAAATTTAAAAATCAAAGACTTTCTTATAAAGCTAAGCATTATGGATGGGTCGAAGGGGTAGAAAATAATTCCCAAAGATGACCCCAAACAATATAGAAAATCACTAAGTCAAACAATTTTTAGATCTAATAGAAACCATTTAATCCAAGCCTATAATCTTATAGATGAAAAAACTAATATAATGATTTGCTCCAGGAGACAGTGAGTTGCTTATTTCTTTTTATAAAGATTACAATTCTTCATTAAAATCAATAATTCAGAATCATCTCTTCCAGATAGTGTTAACAAACACAATACTCCGTATTTATAAATACTTTAAAATATTTTAAATAGATAGCATAATACATAATACTTTAAAAAGATAGCATAAATATATGATAAATATACAAAAATAGAAAGAAAGTGATAAATCATAAATTAAGAGCTAGAAAAGTCATTAGATTTTATCTATGGAAAATTAAATGACTTACCCAATATGACCTGAATAGAAAGAGGCAAAATTGAGATATGACCTTGAATCTGACTCTCAAGTACAAGGCTCTAAACTACAACATATTGCCTCTCATATCCCATGATAAACACAATAAAAAATTCTGAGCACAAAAAAAGGAAAAGATCTTGGGTAATTTGCCCAATACCTCATTTTACAAATGAGGAAACCAAAGTCTAATTAAGTGAAATGACCTGCCCAGGAGCATCTTACTAGGAACCTGAATATCAAACATATATCTGAAGGACTAATATATAATTTACCAGAGATCTTTAGCAATAACTTTTAGGCCTAACCTACCTAACCACCACAACTATTTTATAAATGACTGACCACAAGTAGTATGTTAACATGCTTAGTTCAATTTAATTATTACTACAAATCTATATGAAAGGTTTAGCATAAAGGGATCAAGGTTTAAACACAAACTGTATGACCAATATGGAAGTTAAGTGACCTCTTTGAATCTTAATTTCCCAATTCTAAAAAAATGGAGATAATAATACATATGCTATTTACCTCCATAAAGATTACTAGGAGGAAAATACTTTGTAAATAAAACATGTTATATAATGGAAGTCAATTTTGTCCAAAAGGAAGTTGAACACCTTAAAATCTAATTCTCTAATACCTAGATTTCTTTTGTACTTTGGTATACTGCAAAGGATTAAGACAAAACCAAAAACAAAAGAAATAAAAAAGTGGATAGACAGAAGTTCCCTATCTTATATTATCAATTTTTATTTTAGTTTCCATTTTAAAAAAACACATCATTTTCTGGACCAAATCCCATTTACTGCCTAGTGAACTGTCACCTAGTGACAATTTTCTTCAAAGAAAAATTCCCTCTGGTGATCTATTCACTTCCTCTCTCACAGGAAAGGAGTGAATAGCCATAAAACAGTCAAAGTGGAAATAATAGCTATGTACATTTTTCAAGAGAATTTTCTCAGTGTCTGTCCTTTTCATTGCCACTCCCTGAAGGGTTGGATGCTCAATCCTAACATAATTTCCAGAGATACTGAACCTGCATGCAGATCCAAGATTATTCTTGGGGAACAAGCACTGGTTATTAAACCACTCACCCTTGACCTTCACAATAACCCAATATAATAAGGGTTACTATTATTCCCATTTTATAGTTGAGAAAATTGAGACAGGCAGAAATCAAATGACTTGCTCAGGATCATGCAGCTAGCAAGTTTCTGAATTCACACATGCTTTCTGACTTGATCTTTCTGACTCCAGTCCCAGCTCTCCATCCACTGTACTACCTAAAAGATAATGTTTAAATAATGATTTTTAGCTGTCTAAAATGAATTACAATCCCATGGCACACTTTTCCTAAACCAAAAAAAAGAACATTAAGGTCTTACAATGTGATAATATTTAAAGAATCAGATCATTTTAGAACAGGAAGGAACTCTTAGCAAGTTCTCTAGTCTGATTATATTATTAGTTCAAGGTCATGCATCCAGTATCTGGCAGAACTGAAATTTAACCTTGTCTTCTAATTCTATGTCCATATTGAGAAAAGAGATCTCTAATAGCAACTCAAACAAACTCAGAACTCAGAGAAATGGTTTTAAATATCTATTTGAATACTTCTTTGGAAACATTCACTTTGCTATGCATGGGTAGTTATGTAATCCATCTTTTCAAAAGCTTCCCCAGGTTCCTGACCACTTCACTATAACTCCTCACTGTATTATGGAAGTAAAAACTTCTCAAATGACTCTAGCAGCATATCTAAAAACATGATTTCCAGTCCAAAGAATGGGCTACTCTAACCTTAACAAACTAGATTTCTTTCACCTGCAAATGAGTTATGTTCAATTTATATATAGAAGATTCTACTGGAAGCCTAGGCTTCTCAGTCCACTATTACAAGACTTATTATTAAGTTAAAAAACCCTTAGAAGAAACGTCATCATCCTCTTCACCACTATCATCACGACTACAATTCTCTTCGTTCTCTTTCTTTTTATCTCTGTCGCTCTGTCTGTCTGTCTGTCTCTCTCACCCCTCTCTCCTTTCAGCCCATGAATAAGTAGACCTTTATTAGTTTTTGCAGATGATCTGAAATATAAATGACCCTAGGTAAAATTACAAAGAAAATCAACTTTCTCTTAGAAGGCTTCTTCCCTTTCTATGCCCATCTTCCACCTCTTAGAATCTGTCTTCTTCCTCCTTAAACATGACCAATACTTCAATATAATCCTCTGAATACTCAGAAACTGACTATAGACTATTTCACAGTCTCTCCATGAAACTCAACTGTCAAAGTACCTAGTTTTTAGAAAGGAGTTCAGAGAAAAAGTAACATTATCATACTGGTTCTTTTCAAGATATCTGTGTGGAAGGACCTAAGCTAAATGCTGACATATAACTGACAAACCTTCCCAGGTGATCTTTCCTATCCTCCTCTTCCTTTCATATCCTTTGTTCTCCTAATGTTTGGATTATTATTAACTAGATCATTGGATGGACTTGGACTTGGGTTTCTGCTTTATCAAGTAATAGTCCAGAATAATATGTGGACAGGGAAGAAGATATGAACATGTTGTGAGTAGTAGGATCTACCACTGAGAAAATTTTCTCCCATTTTAGCCTCACCTGGATGTGGTTTATCTGACTGGAGATTTGATTCTTCTGAGCATCCTGATTCTTTTCCAAGGCACTAGCTTAACTCTGTTTAAATATTAAACTTTATCATTTCTAACATCATCAGCATGATGTAAAATTTAACTAACCCTGGCAATATTCAGGGCTAAAAGTAAATTACTTGCCAATGTTCTCATGACTATATTTCCAGATCAGAAAAATTATACTCTCATTGCTTCTCCTTTTAAGCTTTCTTTAATTTGCAAATAGAACCTTACTGATTGGTTAATTAGGTGCAATTTAGCCATTACAGTAATAAAGCATCAGATATGACATAAAAATACATTTAAAAAACACAAACTCTATTGTATTATCAAATCTGTCCTCTTGTCAGTGCAGGATGCTGAGTGGAGTCATAGCAATTTCACATTTTGACATTTCAGTACACACCCATGATTTTAAATGATAGATATTTCTCCTGGCAAAGTTTCAATGGGAAAAATTTTATATGACAAAGAATAAGCAACATTCATGATTAAATGTTACAAGGCTTCTTCCATTGTTACAGTCTCAAAAGCTTTACTTTTTTCCCTAATGACCTTTTTTTTTAAAGTGGGCATAGCTAGAACAAGACTGCAAAAATGTCATAATGGAATAAAGTTTCTATAAAGTAGATGTGTTGATAAAGCAGAAGAATGTTAATTCTGATTTGACAAATGTTTTCTTAACTCCTTTCAAAGTTCTTTTTTTATACTATCTCCTCTATTTAGAATATGAACTTAAAAGCAGGGATTATCTTGCTTCTTCTGTTTTTATATCCCTGTGCTCAACATATAAGTGCTAAAAATACTTTTTTTTCCCCCATTCATTTATTCCTATATGAGTGACATTTCTCTCTCCTGGCTTTTATCAGCTACACTTAAAAGTAAAAAATTTTTCCAGATTTTCTTCCTGGTTGTATTGGGGTTTTTTTGCACAAAAAAGGTTTTTTTTTAAATATAATCAAAATTATCTATAATTTGTAGCTCAGTTTGTATTCAATTTGTATTTGTAATCAATTGTGGTGCTCTCTTTTCCCCTCTCCCGGTAGATATTCTAATTTGATTATGGTTCTACCCATTATGTCTAAATCATGCATCCATTTTTACCTTTATTGGTATACTGTGTGAGATGTTTGTCTATCCTGAGTTTATGTCCTCTTGTTTTCCAGTTACCCCCTTTTCTTTTGCCAAATAGTGAATACTTATCCAAAAAAACTGGGGTCTGGAGGTTTATCAAACACTAGGTTACAATGGCTAATCTAATCTAGTCCACTGATCCACCACTGTATTTCTTAGCAATATCAGATAGCTTTGATGGTTACTCTTTTATAATATAGTTTCAGATCTGGGATGTCTAGGTTTCCTTCCTTTATATTTTTTCATTAATTCCTTTGATATTCTCAATCCTTTGTTTCTTAGATAAATTCTGTTGTTTTTTTCTACTTCTATCAAACAATTTTTGGTAGTTTGATTGTCATGGAACTGAATAAATAAATTAATTTAGGCAGAATTGTCATTTTTGCTATATTGGCTTAGTCTACCGATGAACAACTGATATTTTCCCATTTATTTTAATCTGATTTTATTTATGTGAAAATCATTGTATAACTGTGTTAACATAATGTCTGGATTTGTGTTGGTAGGTAGATTCCAGAATATTTTATATTGTTTATAACTATTTTAAAAGGAATTTCTCTATCTCTTGCTACTGTGCTGTATTGGTCATATAAGGAAATGCTGATGATTTTTATGAGCTTATCTTATATCTTGTAACTTTGCTAAAGTTGTTAATTATTTCAGGAACTTTTTAGTTGATTCTCTAGGGTTCTCGTAATACATATTTTCATATCTCACCTGGATTTTACTTTCCTAGTGGATTTCTAATTGGTCTCTGTGCAATAAAGTCTTTTCCCTCTACAATTCATGCTCTATACAGTCACTAAACAGATATTCCAGTTCAAGATACTCCAGTGGCTTCATCTTACCTTTAGTATAAAGTAGATGTTTCAATTTGGAAGATATGAACAGAAGACCCTTCTTACATAATCTAGGTTTAGCCTACCTTTTCAGACTTTTTTTAATGTTATTTTCCAAGGATTCCATGTTCAGCTCCATCCCAGAACATGATGTTTCATCTTAGACTTATATGCATTTAGAAAAGCCCTCCTCTCTACCTAGCAGATATTCCTCTCTATTATTCTTTTTTTTTGCAAGGCAAATGGGGTTAAGTGGCTTGCCCAAGGCCACGCAGCTAGGTAATTATTAATTGTCTGAGACCAGATTTGAACCCAGGTACTCCTGACTTCAGGGCCGGTGCTTTATCCACTGCGCCACCTAGCCACCCCTCTCTATTATTCTTGATCTCAAGCAGTTACCAGTTTTTCTCTAGGCTTAGATAAGAATCTACTTCCTAATCCTATTATTAATTGCAAGTATCTTTCTCCCAGAAATTACTTTTTATCTACCTTATTACACATTTACTTTTCCATGTAGGGGTTGTTTCATATATACACATGTGCATGTGTCCACATATAAGTGCATATATGAATATATGCACATGCATATTAAACATGGAACAATATTTGCATGTGTGCAGCATATATATGTGCATATGCATGTGTGTGTGTGTGTGTGTGTGTGTGTGTGTGTGTGTGAGGAAGTGTTTCTTTCTCTCTCTCTCTCTCTCTCTCTCTCTTTTTGGTCTTTGTATCCAAAGGGTCTAGCATTTTGTAATTGGGATAATAGTTATTTAATAAATGTTTAATTGATTAGATGGATGAATGGATGGTTAAGAAAGCATGCTATAAAATTTGTGTCTGAACAGATATGCTATCAATTAGCAAATTATCAAGTGAAATATTTTATATTAAAAATCCACATAAAAATATTTGAATATTAGATCTGAAAGCAATGTCATTTATAGAGAAGTTCTGTGGATTTTAGCATTGGAAGACACCTTAAAATCTTCCATTTCTGAGCAGCTAGGTGGTGCAGTGGATAAAGCATCAGCCCTGGAATCAGGAGGAACTGAATTCAAATCCAATCTCAGACACTTAATAATTACCTAGCTGTGTGACCCTGGACAAGTCACTTAATTCTATTGCTCTGTGGAAAAAAAAAACAAAACAAAAAAAATCAACCAGTTCAACCCTACAATTTTATATATGAGGAAATTGAGAGTTATAATAACAATAAAAAAGACAGCATGATTCTAATTTGTGAGATAACCAGGCCAAAGATCCAGAATGATTTTAGTCTAATTTATTAAAAAATTATTAACTTTGGTGACTCTATCAGTGATTGACACTGAAATCAGCAATTCAGATCACAGCCAAGATGATGGCAAGAGAACAGTCTCTCTTAGGTGCTCTCTCCAAAAGATTCAGAAACCTTAAAATTATGACTCTAACTGAATCTTTGAGAGATAGAACCCAGAGAAAGATCCAGTGAAGGGAATTTTCCAGCCCAAGGTTCCCTGGAAAATAGTGGGAATGCTCTGTTACACAGGGTTGGAGGGGGCAGCAGTGTGCCAGAGCAAAGGCACTCCAGCCTTCTGGGATCACCCCCAGGGTGTCTGGGTCCCTGGGAGCCCCTGCTCCTGGCAGCAGCAGAAGTTTCCTGACCTTCCACCTCAGGGAGCATCAAGCACAACTTGGAAGACCAGCAGGGTGACCTCTGCCAGAGGGAGTGTGAAGCTCTGGCCAGTGTGGCCTTCCTCAGCTGGCCACAGCCCTCAGCACAGCCCAGATCCCAGGAAACAGAAACAGGCCTGTGGAGCCACCCAGCAGTTGCTCCCTGAGCACTCAGCCCATGGAAGGTAAAGGAGTGGAGGAAGACTACCTAGGTCTTTCCTCTGTCCCTGGGACAGGACTCTGGGACTTTGACCACATTCAAAGCCTGGTCACAGTCAGTGGGGTGAGCTTGTGGCCATTTAATGGACCAGGAGAACAGTCAGAGTCTCACATACTGAGGTCTTTGCAGGGGTGTCCCAATAATACTCAAAAACTCAGGAAGTATCCCAAAACCAGGCACAGTTTGGGGAAATGAGTTAGAAAAAAGGAACCTGACCATAGACAATTACTTTGGTCTCATGGAGGATCAAAATACACACTCTGAAGATGAGAAAGTCCAGGCTTTTGCATCTAAAGACTCTAAGAAATATAAAAGTTGGGCTCAGGCTTTTACAGAGCTCAAAAAAGATTTTGAAAATCAAGTAAGGGAGGTAGAAGAAAAATTAGGAAAAGAAATAAGAGAGATACAGGAAAAACATGGAAGCGAAGTCAGCAGCTTAGTCAAGGAGATCCCCAAAAATGCTGAGGAAAATAACATATTAAAAACCAGTTTAGGTTAAGTGGATAAAACAGTTCAAAAAAGTTAACGAGGAGAAAAATGCTTTAAAAAGCAGAATTGGCCAGATAGAAAAGTAGATAAGGAAGATCTCTGAGAAAAACAAATCTTTCAGATGTAGAATGGAGCTAAAGGAAACCGATGACTTTGAGAGAGATCAAGATACAATAATTCAACACCAAAAGAATGAAAAACTAGAAGAAAATGTGAAATATTTCATTGAAAAAACAACTGATCTGGAAAAAAGATCCAGAAAAGATAATTTAAAAATTATTGGGCTATCTAAAAGTCATGATCAGGAAGAGAGCCTTGACCTCATTTTTAAAGAATTTTCTACAGGAAAATTGCCCTGATATCCTAGAAGCAGAGGGTAAAATAGAAAATGAGAGAATCCACTGATCTCCTCTGGTAAAAGATAAAAAAACCCCATGTATATTATAGCCAAGATCTAGAACTCCCAAGTCAAAGAGAAAATATTACAAGCAGTAAGAAGGAAACAATTCAAATATCATGGAGCTACAGTCAGGATGACCCAGGACTTAGCAGCATCTACATTAAGGGCTCATAGAGCTTGGAATATAATATTCTGGAAGGCAAAAGAGCTTGGAATGCAACCAAGAATCAACTACCCATGAAAACTGAACATCCTCTTCCAAGGGAAAAGATGGACTTGAAACAGGGGAATTTCCAATGTTCCTGTTGAAATGACCAAAGCTGAACAGAAAGTTTGATCTTCAAGTACAGGACTTGGGTGAAGCATAGAGAGAGTGGATGAAAAGGGTAAATTATGAGGGATTTAATGATGATGATGAACTGTGTGAATTCCTGCATGGAAAGATGATACTGATAATTCTCATATGAACCTTATTTAACAGAGCAGAGAGAAGGAGCTTTTATAGATGAGGCACAGGAGAGAACTGAATTTGAAGATATACTGTAAAAATGGAATCAATGGATAAAAGGGAAATGTACTGGGAGTAAGAAAAAGGAGAGGTAGAATAGACTAAGATATCTCATGTAAAAATATTTCATGTAGCTTTTGCAATGGTATGGAAGATGGGAAGATGAGGGTGGAATGAGGGAACCTTCATTATCATCAGAAATGGCTCAGAGAGGAAACAGCATACACACTCAATAGGGTCTAGACGTCTAGAAGAAAAAGGAGAGAAAGGGGAAGGGGAAGGGAAGGGGGGATGTGGGTGATAAAGGAGAGGGTAGATCATAGGAGAGGATAGTCAGATACAATGCATTTTCTTTTTTACTTTTTGCAAGGTGGTGGGACCATGGGCTGGATGGTTGCTGGGGTCTCTGGGGTGGGATGTAGGTTTGGGCCCTCTTGGCTCCAAGGGCTGGGTCTCTGTCCACTAGACCACTTGGCAGCACATTTTTGAAGAGGGACAGAGTGAAAGGAGAGAGAAAATATAGTAGATGGTAGTGGGGAGGAATGGATGGCAGGAATTACAATCAGCAACAGCAACTATGCAAAAATATGGAAGTAACTTCTATGATGGACTTATGATAAAGAAGGTGATCCACCTGAGACAGAGCTAATGGTATCAGAACACAGATTGAAATGCATTTTTTTTCTCTTTCTTTCATTTTATTTCTCATGAGGTTCTATATCTTTGTGGGGGGGGATATCATGTTTACTCTTAAACAAGAATATTTTAGTAATGTGTAAATAAATTAAATTTTTTTTTAAAAGTGAACAAACAAAAAAAAGAAAATGAGAAAAAACCTAATTATAAGTAGCTACGAAGGAGAGAGAGAATTTGATCATATTCAAAGGGAGATGGTAGAGTTAAAAAAGCCACTACTTTTTCAATGAGAAATGTCAAATGGTCATAAGCCCCAAACCAGTTTTTGGAAGAACTTGAAAAGGACTTTAACTCTTTTGGTATTGAAAAAAAAATTTCCTTTTGTCTAAGTGCTAAATATTTTGTGCCAAATTTCGGTCAAAATATGAATTTCACAGGGGATCAATGATAGTCGTAGTTTATACTAATTTTCCCTAACAACCTTATAAATGAACCTAAAACAACTAAATAATAAATGAAACTTGCAGAACAAAAAAGAAATCAGCAATTTAAGAGGTATAGATTACCTTCTTAAATGGCTGAAAATCATTGCATTTTTGTCATTGAAGCTGGCAAGGTATTTTGGTAAAGAAATATATTTAATGTATCTCAATATGTTTATTGTTGTCAATTATTTATATTAAAATAAATTAAAATTATGATTGAAGAATGCCTAATCTGAATTTCATGTTCTGAAACACACCATTCCAACTTCTTGCCAATTTTATAAGAATTTCTCTTGCAAGGGAATAGTTGATTTATTATTTGCATTAAGGTAATTATTTGCATGTCTAAAATTAATTAATAAATGGGTATTATTTTTCTCAACTTATAAATGAGCCATTGAAAAGTATGATCTATCTAGTTAGTTCAACTTAATGATTCCTGAGCGTGAAGTTTTCCCACACCTAGAAGTGAAGGTTCATGAATTCAAAAATTCATTAACTAAAGCAAGAATTGGCAAGCTGACAAAAGGAAGCTTTGTTTCTATCTTCATTTCAAATGCATGCTTTATCATCTATGGAAGAGTAATTCTGAATTTAGATTCCAAAACACTGTGTTTCAACTACCATGGTGGCTTCCATTTTTATATCATTCTTTAATTAAAGTAATTCAATCATGTATTATGTCTGAACACAACAATGCCTACCATGAAGTCTGGAAATGTGTTTTTTAATTGATAAAAAACAAACTGTCAGACAAAGTCACACAAATAAAAATCAGCACCCTCAAGGAAATCATCTAAACTTAAACCATGTATCACAGATTTAAAAAAAACCTGGGTTCAAGGAAGCTAAATAATTTTCTAAAGAATAAAAGTGGGACACCAAGAAAGGCCCCTCCCCCCAGATCTTCTGACTCCTTTTCCTCTTTTTCCCATCAAAGGGTATTTTGTGAAGCTTAAGTCAATAGATATTCAACACTGTGTATGTATAGATTAAATAAATATTGATGGTATTCATAAAAAAAATTATTGGGTTTTTGTTTCCCATTAGCTCTGCAGGATTAAAGATCTATTAATTCCAGCTCTTGTTTTAATTTGAAATGTATTACTTTTTGATGACTCTGACCATCAAGATTTTGATTTAAAGAATTATTTTAAAGATATTTAGAGAGGAAATTTGGGATAGTTAGTCTAAGCACTTGCTCCACTCTACCATCTTGATTCCACTACCCTCCAAGTTCTTTCAACCCATTTCTTGGATTCTTGGAAAGGTCCTCTGACTCCAGATCCAGTCAATATTTAATATTAACTGTTAATGTTTATATGGATTTTTAGAAAATTTTCAAAGGGTTTTATAAATTATTACCTCATTTGAGCCACAAAACAAACCTGGAGAGGTAGGAACTATTATTATCCTCAAATTACAGTTGAGGGAACTGAGGGAAACAAAGGTCAAGTGACTGCATAATATCAATAACTAGTGAATATATGAGTCCAAATTTGAACTTATGTCTTCCTGACTCCAGGGCCAATGATTTATTCACTTTGCCATACAACTGTCTCTAAATATAGACATTTTATATAATCTATATTTGATTCTCCCAATAAACCAATTAGTTAACTACTTTTCTTATCCCTATACTAAAAATGAAGAAATTAAGACTTTTAAAAAGAATAGTTCCTGTCTCCAAGTCCATCATTCTATCCACAGTGCCACCTGTACTGGGCAATTCAATTAATTTCTGGACCCATCAGCATCTCAGTTTCCTGATTCTTACTGATGCTTCCCTTGAACCCCTACTTTTATCAATCAATTATTAAACAATTATTAAGTAATTACAAAGTGTCAAGCACTTTGCTAAGCATTGGGTATATATATATATATATATATATATATGTGTGTTGTGTGTGTGTGTGTGTGTGTGTGTGTGTGTGTGTGTGTATGGCAAAAACCAGTCCTTTACCTCAAGGAGCTTAGAATTTAATAGAGGAGACAATTCCTTATTTTGTTCATTTTTTTTTGTCTGACTACATTTAATGCTCGAGCAATCTAGGTTATACAAACCTTTTTGAAAGAGACCTTACATTTCTCTGAATAACCAAGCCCCTATCACTCACCTGCCTTAAACAGAGCACAAGTGGCTATTGTTATTAATGATCCTACAACTTCATCATAGACATGTTAATTTGGTGGCTATATTCTTTATAATAAAGCAGGTTTGGGGCTAGGAAAAACTGGGTTCAAATCATTCCTCTAACATGTACCAACTGTGTGACTCCACACAAGTTACTAACTTCTCAGTACAACAGACAACTCCCTACAACTGTAAGTAGAAAAGAAAGTACTGACAAGAGAGTTTTCTCACTAACGAGTTCCCTAAACAAACAAAATCATAGGTCTAGTCCCTATCCACTTTTATGAAAGTGCATTGTAATCATCATCATCATCATCATCATCATCATCATACTCAGTTATAATTTTAAGGCATTTTTTAATAAGGAGAATAAAGAAAAATTAGTATTGCAAAAATTTCTCAAGAAAACACCCAACATTCTAGCTCATTTATGCTCCTGTCCTCTAATTGAAAATTTTCCTTCATTTTGAATTTTTTGACTCAAAGAAAAACCAAAATAAACTTTTACCTCTTAAAATTATGTGATCCACATAAGTTAACTTTACACAACATAAAGACATATTTATTAATTCATTGGTTTATTCAATTTCACATTCTTTTTATAGGGCCTACATTAATTTGGAAGTTTCAGGACATATTTTTCCCAACAGTCTTTCTGTTCCTCTTTAAAAAAAAATATTTATTTAATGCAATGGAGATAAATGACTTGCCCAAGGCCACACAGTTAGGCAATTATTAAGTGTCTGAGGCTGGATTTGAACTCAGGTCCTCCTGACTCCAGGACTGGTGTTTTATCCACTGAACCACCTAGCTGTCCCCCTCTATTCCTTTTCTTTATGAATCATACAATAATAATATCTACTTAAATAATTCTATGCAAAATTTGGAACAATTGCATTTGAACTTATTCATATATGATCTTTTTAATTCTGAGTATAATGGCACACATAAGCATCTTGCTAAATTGCAAGGTTATACTCAAATGAAGCTGTGATCTCACTTATTTGGAAGTTCCTTCCAACAATAGAGATGTAAACCATCCATGTCTGCCCTTCCTTTGCAACTGTTACTCAAGTTTCCCCAAAATTGATCAAAACAGGTCAATCCAATTCACTTTCTCACTTTTTCCTGACATTGCAACAAAAGTAATGGAACATATTGGACTTCCACTTTTCATCTCATTCTTGTCATATGACCAAACAATTTTCTTTGACCAGACAATTTCTTGACAATGTCTTTTCCTACCATTTCTCATCTGTTGTATCGTTCAGCCTACTCACAACCACTATATATATATATATATATATCTCCATTGCCCATGGGGTGAAATTCATCTTGAGTTCTTCAGAAGTTGTTGTGAAATTGCAGTTTTCAATAGCAAGAAATTTATTCACATTCTCTTGGCATACTGATTTATCAGTCTATCATTTTGCAGTAGTAGTATCAGATAACCTGAGATCTTTGTTTTATGCCCAAACCTGTGTTGATTTTTTTTGTATTGTTCTTGGAGGTATTATGTTATGGATTTTAAAAAAGTGATTCCTAAGTACATATTCTTCTTGTTCTTCAATTGTTTTTGAGACTTATCTGATTCTTTAGGATCCCATTTGGGGTTTTCCTTATCAAAAATCCCGGAGAAGTTTATTATTTTCCAGCACATTTTACAGATGAGGAAACTGAAGCAAATAGGAATAATTGACTTACTCTAATATGTGTCAGGGATCAGATTGGAACTCAGGAAGAGGAGTCTTTTTAACTCCCTATCCACTATACCACCTAGCTACCCAAGCATATATTCAGTTGGTTTTAAAAAGAAAAGAAAATTACTTAAAATACAAAGGAAGGAAGTAAAGGGAAGATGATTACAGAAGTGAAAGAAAACCAGGAAGAAAGACTACCCATATCTCCCTTTAAAGGAATTAACTTTTATACATTCTTTCATCAGACTTGTCCAAAACTTCTCTCATTCTGTTGTGTTTCTTCTCATCTTCAGAGATTTACTCAAATAACATTCTAAGCATCAACATGCCCTATATAAAAATTTCTCTCATCCAAGTGAGGCTCTATTGTGATGTGTTTTTTTTAAAAGAAAGCAATTGTGAGATATAAGATGTTTACACTAATGGAGGTCAACTGTCTAAGGTTATTCTTAGTTCAACTTCTGTGTAAACTGTTGATGTCATTATGGGGAGTCTACCCTCTAGGATACAATATATTTGATAAATATATTATACAAAATACAGCACATAGTAAGATTTGACCTTGTACATGGCTATTTTTTCCAACAAGTAACAGATTTAGCATGCATAAACACGAGAACCCCCAACCAGGCAACAGAAAGGAAATCTCTTCATATGACAGTGTCACTAACTAAGTTCATGTGTACATTGAGCTTCAAAGTTAAATGATTCTCAGAGAACATTCTTGAGCTATAACAACGATTGAACTTCTCCTGAGTGTCTAAGCAAACACCTCAAAATGATCTTGCAGCTGTTGGATGTTGCTGTCTCTACTGACACTTCCCATATCAAGGCAGTTATTGCCTCTGTATATTGCTGGGCTTCGTCAGTGCCAAAGAATGAATGAATCATACATAGGATATGAGGAAAGGAAGTCGAGTTTATGACCATGTAACACTAAATGCTGAAAAGACAAAATAACATTAATTTTTCATTGATCATTGGAATTCTACCAAGATTATAATGCTGTCAAAAGGATAACTTAATTTGGTGATCCCTTCCAAAATGGAAGGCTGAATTTAAAAGTAAATCAAATGATTCCAATCCATTAGTCAGAACTGTTGGGTGGATAAGAGGGAAAAAAAGGTTGGAGTGATGACAGTTCTTAGCTTACCTACAGGAATTGAACATTTCATTCTACCACTCCAGCTTCAGGTAAATTCCTACTCCAGCAATTGGCATAGTGTTTGGTATATTATAGGTCTCTATATAGGTTTGATGATTGTCTTATTGAAAGAATCTAGTTGAGAAAAAAAGATCCTGGAAAATGTGTGGTATTAAGATTCCAGTTGCTTTATTTCTCCATTGCCAGATGACAAGGTAATATCCAATTCAACCAGAACTCATTCTATCATCCTTCACAGTCTCTTGATTTAAAGCTTGGAAGGGCTAAAGTAACCTAAGTAACTGACGCACAATCATACCATCATCCTGATAGAAAGAGATAGAGCTAGGTTTCTTTTCCTCAATCCAATCTGGACTTTTCTCTTACAAGACACTATTATAGATTTATGGACACATGCTCACTACTCTCAGTCACTTTCCAAACTCTTGGTCAGCTTGTACTCTCATTTGCAGCCTTTTAATACTATGAAATGAATTACCCCCTAAGTCTTTATGGTAGAAGAACACTGAAATTTCAGGGCATAGTAAGAATCAGGGGTTTAAGATCAGCAGAGTTTGCTGTTCCCAGTTTAAGTCCAGTAACCATGATCTCACTGAACCCACACACCAAGCCTCAATCTAGGGACAAACCCTCCAGGACAGATCCAGAAACAGCCACAGATCCTCATTCAGACATACTCACACTCTTGCTATCCTCTAGATAACACCGCCGCTCTGGAGCAATTCAGTCTATTTGACCACAGTTTTTACTCCCTTTTTTACAATCCATTCTCTGTCTGTGTAGGAGTTTTGAGTCATAGATTTTGAGCAGGAAGGGACCTTTGTTGCCAGTAAGTTGAACACCAACTCATTTAACAGATGAGTAAAGAGACACAAAGAGGTTCAGTTATCTAGCCTTCTATGAACAACAGCTTAATGTCTATCAGCTTCCTAAATTCTTACACTTATCTCCTTTTATTCTTTTCCTTCTTCAAGTCATTATCTCATGCAAAATGCTAAGTCTACAGAAAAAAGAAAATAACTCTCTACTAACTTCCTTAGTTTAAGTTTTATGTTTTTTAAATGATATAAAATTTTGTGCCTTTTGGGTACTTAGATTCCCATTTGGGGACTGAAAAGCATTCCCGCTTTCATAGAATTCATATGATTCAGCAAACTTATTTTCTCAAATCCCATATTTTCTTTTTTTTTCAACAAAACCTCACTTAACTATTTCAACTAGCCATCAAACCAGGTAAATTGCCAGGGGTTTAAACACCTTTTAGCAGTTTTGCAATTCATCACTAACTTATTCCCTTTTTTCAATCAAAATATCTTCCTCTTACCTGAAAAAGTCAGAAATATGTGACCTAAATCAGGTGCCCCCATGAACAGGAGTTACTACCCAGGGGAAAGACTGCCACAGAAGAAACTGAGAATGCAATTCCCATATTTTTCACTTATTACTTGTGTGACCTTAAGATGAGTCATTGATCTTCTTGGGAGGCAATTTTCTCATTTGCAGAGGAAAGGAGTTGACCTACAAGAGATCTAAGATTCCATTCAGTTTTTTTTTTAGGTCCATTCAGTTTTAAATCTATATTCTTATAATTTATTATCCTGGAAACATCCTAAGATCACATGCAGATCCCAAAACATTTCCTTAAATCTTTTTAAACAGCTGGCAATTCCCCAGTATCTAATTTCACCCTGACATTAATTCAGTCACTCTTTAATGTGAAGTCACATATAAATGCCACTGTCTAGAATTTGGCACTCCAACCTTGTTTCTTCTACCTTTTTAGCTTCCTTACACATTACTTACTTCCCCAAACACCACAGTCCAGAATACCGGCTAGTTTGTTGTTCCTAACACAATTGCATTCCATATCTATCCCCCTTGCCTTTGAACTGGTTGTACCCATGTCTGGAATGCTTTCTCCTCACCCTCTAACTCCTAAGATTCCAGTTTTCCTCCAAAATTCAGACTAAATGATGGCTCCTCTCTAGTTACTCTTGCTTCCAAAAGCTTTTCTTCCAAAAGCTATTCATTCTGTATATGATTATATATTGTATTGTCTACCTGTTTAATCATAAGCTACTTGAAATCAGTTACTCTCATTTCCTTTTTAATCTTTTTATTTGTAGTGCTCAGTACAGTGTCTAAGACAACAAAGGAACTTAATTACCATGGATTGATTTAACTATGGATTTATTATGTTTGGGGAAAACTATCACTGAAAGCACCTGAATACATGAAAATTATCAGCATATGTTTTCTGACAAATTCATACCCAGAAAATAGGGATCTAGGATTAACATTTGTGTGTATCTCTGTGTTTGTAAATATGTATGGATGTATAGATATTTGTGCGTGCATCCTCAAAAGGATGCACTGGCCACTGGCAGTTGAGGAGAAGGATCACACAAAGCTGTTAATTGAAAAGAGCTAAGATACCTATTAGCAAATGAACTCCAATTACTGATTTGCAATTGGAGTTTCTAAACATATTTAACCAATTGTATTTACCAATGATTTTTTAAATTTGGTCATTTCTCAGAGTTTAGCTTTTTATCCCTCTTCTTCTGAATACTATGATATTGAGAAATATTTTCTGTTCTTTTAAAATGAAAAATAATTTGCTATTTCTGACTTGAAAAAGTTAATTGCAAGTATTTAAGTAGTTATAAGTCAGGTGAAATATGCATGCTCAATATGGAATCAGAAGTGTCAGAGGTCTTGAGTTCAAATCCTAACTGTAGGACTCACCATATCTCTCACCAGGTGAAATTTTCACTCAGTCTTTTTGAGTCCAAATTCCTTATCTTTATAATGAAGGGATTTTATTAAATGTCCTCTAAAGAACCTTCCTTGTCTAAATCTATGATCATGTGAATTATTCTACTTTCTAAAATTTTAAAACTATCAATATTGTAGAATATCAAAGTTCCTAGATTTGTTAATCAGTATGTATGGCTAATGAACCATAGTAAAATTAATGGACCACAAATCAAATACAAAAACATTATTCCCTTGTCTCCCTAAAAAAAGAATATTTGAATATCTCTTATATATATATATATATATATATTTAAAACTCTAAGGAAGCGTTCAATAATATCAAACATTACATCTCTGAAATCATAATACAATCACATATTAGTAAAAATACACTTAGAAATTTACCTTTATATGAGAGTTTTAGTCTTGGAATATTTTGTTTGGAAGTTCCAATGACTGGAAGTAGTACCATAATCATAGTTAGCATCAAAAAGGCATGCAGGGCATGTAAATCTTGGCTTCCACATTTTTCTCTTTGATCCTTTTTGGCATTCATGGTTAAAACAGTTCCTCCTCCTGGACAATGCTAATGTAATCTGAAAAGAAAGGAAAAGAAAATTAAAACACTTGCTTTATTTGATCTAAGCACAGCAATGAGTCTAATGGAACTATTTTCAACTAAATAAGGTGAAGTTTTCATGGATGGTCTCAAGATAACATGATATGGAATTTTTCAGATTTCACTGGGTAATTAAAATATCATTTTTATATAAGCATTTTATTCCCTGTTGTTTTCTCATATATTGCCTTATTTCATTTTCAAGCGATCTTTGGAAGACAAAATGAAACAAAGTATTCATGATATTCAGAGTTGGCTTTATGTATTTGAGATTGATTCCTTTGAGTTAACATGGAAATATTATATTTGTATTCTTCTACAATTCATATAAGAGGCAATTAGTTGGTGTAGTCTGAACTTAGAAATAGGAATACTGAGTTCAAATCTGGTCTCATATGCTTACTACCTATGTGACCCTGAACAAGTCACTTAACCTTGTTTACCTAACTTTCCTCCTCTATAAAATGAGCTGGAAAAAGAAAAAGCAAACCACTCTAGCACCCTTGCCAATAAAACCCCAAATAATGCCACAAAGGCAGACTGAGTGAAAAGACTGAACAACAATAATAACAGCAACAGAACACATATAATTCTGGTTGCATATCTGAAGTGTGCTTGTTTGTTTTGTTTTGTTTTTTGCGAGGCAAATGGGGCTAAGTGGTTTGCCCAAGGCCACACAGCTAGGTAATTATTACGTGTCTGAGACTGGATTTGAACCCAGGTACTCCTGACTTCAGGGCCAGTGCTTTATCCACTGCGCCACCTAGCTGCTCCACATATCTGAAGTTTTTCATGGGCATTGCTGTGAATTATTTTAGATAACTACAATGCTAATTAGTATTTATATAATTCGTTAAGGTTTGTAATGAACATTGCAAATATTATCTCAAGTGATCCTCACAACAACCCTGGAAGTTAGGGTTCTACTACTATCCATAAAAGGAAACTGAGGTAGACTGGGGTTTGATCCTTGATCAAAGGGAGTAAAAATAACTAGCATTTTTAAAAACAGTCAAGTTGTATGTATAGTGGGTAGAGTGCTGGACCTGAAGTCAGGAAGTCTTGAATTCAGATTTGGCAAAAGGCAGTTACTAGCTATGTGACCCTGGGCAAGTCTGTCTTAATTTTCTGAACTAGTTAAAAAATAGTAGCTACTTCACAGGATTATTCTGAGAATCAAATAGGGAAAAAATTATAAATTGCTTAGCACATAAGTGTTTTATAAATGTCAGATATTAGTAATAGTAATAGTGTCTGAGGATGGCTTTGAATTCAACTCTTCCTGATTACAGGTCCAGAATTCTACCTAGTACAACCCCTATATGCCAAGAAATTTAGCATTATTGCCATAACAAGATGTTTAGAGTTTAGATGATGAATTGTAGTGGGGGAGCTCTTCTGACTCTGGTAATAGTAGTTATTATAGAATAGAATAGAATTCAATGACAGATTTGTCTTGTAATTAACTCAAAGGAATTGAGTTAGTCCCCCCAAATTCATCTTCAGATATTTGATTCAATGAAAAGAGCACTAGACTGGGTAGTCAAAAGAAAGAGTTAGGTTCAGATTTTTCCTTTTCCTAATGTCTATATGATCTTAGTCAAATTGTTTTGACTTTTAGGGCTAAATTTCTTCATCTAGAAAAAAAATCTATAAAATTAGGGATTTGAACAAGATAATCCTTAAGTTCCCTTACTGCTCCATATTTGGAATCTTTACTGTCTAGTGATTTAAACATCAAAAAACCACATTATAGTGAAACTTTTTTGCATCCTCATACAAATGACAAAACTAAAGTTATTTCATGCCACATAAATTAACTTATGAAGTCAGGAAAAGAAAGTAGTTCCCTCTAACACCAGTATTCTCACAATAAATTCTGAAGTCAGAATTTTCATATTTACTATATACATGAACCTCAGAAAGTTACTTCTCTCAGCACCCTAATCTATAAAATGAGGAGATTATACCAGATGGCTTCTGAAGTCTTTCCAGTTCCAGTTTTAGGTAAATGCCACTGCATAAACTAATTCTGACTATGTTGACAATTCAGATTACTTCTTTCCACTGATTTCATAAATTCATATCTCTGGATGGGGAAGGAAGAGTAGGACAAATCATAAAGTGTACCCCTATAAAAATTTTACAAAGTTGAAGTTAAATATAAGTTTAAAGTAGAGACTTGAATGGGAAAAACAACTGCTTAATAGGAAGATGAATATGTGCAAGGGAGGAAGAGGCTACTACTGACAAATCCACCTGATTTGTTGCTGTAGTGATAATGGAGGGGGAGTGGTTTCAAATCCTAATTGTGACTCAGTTTATCTGTTTTCAGAACCAATTACCTTCTTCAGGTTCCAGCTAGCAGGTTTCTAAAAGCTGCAACACCTTGGAGCCTAAAGCTGTGTGAAACTTAGTTCTCCGCCCCCGCCCCCTAATAAAATTCTGGGAATAGGGCAATAGTTACAGCTTGCCATAGCCTGGCAATTGACTCTAGTATTCTGTAAATCTTGTACCAATATACTTAACATTTTCTCTGAGAACTTTTGTTCATTATTAATCAGAAGTACATTCCAGTGGTGATTCTTTAATGATTTTTAAAGGTCCATCTGGAATGAATGCTCAAGGGAAGTAAACACATTGGTTGACAAAATGCTTCAGGGATAATGATCATACAGACCCTAAATTTAATACTTTGAAATTTTAATACTTTTAAAATAGGTATAATTCCTCTGGAGTCCTTTTTTAGTCTGCCTACTTCTTAGGTCAGAAGACTTATCAGAAGGTAAGTCAGTCCTGATATTCCTTCTGAATTTCCAATCTTTCTCTGAGGATCTAAGATCAATTCTAACTCCTTTCCCATAACCTTCCCCTTAAGACCTCCATAGGGTAGGGTGAGAAAGTGTTGAAGAGGTGAAGCAGACCTGGCAGTCCTCTATAAGTCTAAGGTTAGCCAAGTCAGTGACCACTAAGAAGAAAAGAAGCCCTGTGCAAATTCCAATTCCAAATACAGTGGAGTGCTCTCATTCCCCAGTGTTTCCCTGGAGTGTGGTAAATTATAGCATGGCCAAGAGATTACTGGCATATAGACAATTTTTTTAAATAGATGAGGTTGGTATTAATACATTTATTCATGAAGCAACATATAGTATTTAAGAAACAAACAAAAAAGTTGTACACAGCATTGAATTGAAAGGATCCTAAATATAACGACCTCTCTATTCATCTCTTTATTTAATTTAATTTTAGAGGAGACAATAATAGGGAGAACTGCTGGACTTACAATGCTACTAACCTAGGGAACAACCAGTAATAATATTAACAATAACTAATATTTATATAGCACTAACTTCAAGATCATTATTTCATTTGATAGGTATTATTATTCACTTTTTATAGATAAGGAAACTGAAGTAAATGAAGGTTAAGTAATTTTTCCAGTGTCACACCACTATTATATGAGGCTAAATTTGAATTTAGGAGCTTCTGACTCCAGACTGGACACTCCATTCACTCCATAAGCAATGACAAACTCTCTCTATAGAGCACTCAAACCTTGCTCTGAAGTTATAAGCTTAGAAAAGTTAAGTGATTTGTCCATGACCACATGTCAGTTTGTATCAGTCAAACCAGATCTTCCAGAATAGTGAGGGGTTCAGTGTCTTGCCCAGGGTAATAGAAAGTTTATGTTAGACATAGAACTTGAACCTAAATCTTCTCAGCTATTTATTATTATATTTATAATTGAGTCTTCAACACTTATCATTCCTTAGACATTGAATAAGTGTGGCCACAGATGAACTATGTTCTGGAAAAGACCTTAATTTTTAGAAATGTCAAGGGCAGCCTTACTTTATCCTGGGTTATTCATTACTAGTCACCTAGACCTTTCTCTTGCCACTGTACTTCAGTAATTCTCTTATCTGATTGAGTAATATATATTTACTTGTAACAGCTATCCCATACAAGATAAATTAAGGAACATAGTATATAACTGATATTCACTAAGCTAGTTGTAATAATCAGGATAGTTTCACACATCAACAGAGTGAACAATTTTGACTTAGATTGTATGATTTGAAAGCTAGTAGAGATTTAATGAGATCATATGTCCATTAATCCTTCTTCAATCACTCTCCTACAATATGTAAAATTTCTGTCATATGAAATGCAATCATTTGAGTTTCTTCCTTTTAGACAGTTCTGCTCAAACTATAAACACCTTTGGGAAAGTGAACATTAAATTATTTTCCACTATTAACACCGTTGTAGAAATTAGTTTTACAAGGTCCTTTTTAAGTGATAGTTAACCAGAAGTAAGAAGAAGATTTTGATGAGTGTGGTGAGGAATGAAAAGAGAACGAAAGAAATCCAAAACACAGAGCAATTCTCTGAGGAGATGTGGCCTCCATAACATAAAAGGTTATGACCCGGGGCAGTTAAAGGAGGTGAAAGAGAACCCAAGGAACTGTGCCTGCCTCACAATTTTTCCTAGAATTGATTGTGACAGTCAATATAAAATAATTTGATTAAGACAATGCTATCATCCAAAATATTATCCTATTGTTCACATTCATAAGTGCATGGAGATTCATCTTATTTCCTTCCACTCTTGCCTATATCACTATGTTAAGGAAAACATCGACATTTCTAAAAAAATGGTGGGGGTAGATATGTTATAATTCTCATGCTGCTCATTTCATGGCTTACAATGTTCATATATGCTCTCACATACACAAAAGCAAAAGAAAAAATTCCGAGTTCATTTTATTAGCAAGAAAGACCTTAGTGCTAGACATTTTTTGGTAATTAATGGCCAACTGAGGTTAATGGCCCTTGGCTGTGCATTGGGCTATCTTCTCCTCCTAACTGGTCATTAATTCCTAAGACATGCCCTGTGCCTCCATCACCATAAGTTAGAAAGATTGATGTCTTAGTATTCAATGAACAGTAGTCATACTGTTTAGTGCAACCCAACCCATTAATATCATTAAATAAGTTAAAATGAAATAATTGCTTACTTTACCAGGATGACAAGTCTGATAAGTACCCACACGTGCCGAAACATGCTCAGATGGGAAATCTCAATTACCAGAAACTTTTTTTTAAGATCTATTTTGCTGCCATAAAACAGTCAATCTGTACTCTTCATTGCTCAGAATTCTTTGTTTTCCCTTCCAAGGGATTAATTCAGTCCATGGAATCCAAATGTGGAACTTTTAATTTGTGATAATTTATAGATGAGATAGCTCATCAGGAACTTCTCCATTAATCTATTGATACGTTGCCATCTTTTAGAGCATAAGGGTGAGTGCCTCTACCATCTGGGAGGAATTATATAGGAAAGTAGGTGTGATTTAACTAAAAGTGGGTGGATTTAGTGAATTGCATAGGTTATACTACATGCTACTGTCTGTAACAAGTCAGACCTGGAGCCAATTAACTGAATGTAATCCATTCCAGATGCTCACTGAAACAAACAGCACTCTAGGGGATCTTCAGATGTAGAGCCAATGGGGAATTTTCTGATTATGAGAGGCTTTTACACACTGTTCCACTAAATCAGAGATCTAAATGCATAATCTAACACTTGAGGAGACCATGTGCCTTTTCCCCATGGAAAGAAAATTCTGAAAATGTGAAATACATGGTAATTTATCTGCCAATAGGACATTTTTGGCTCTAATGAGCACCCAATTCTATTAATAAACTACATGAATATGTAAAATTAGGTTGAATAAAAACATATATATACATATATATATATATATATATATATATATATATGGAAAATAGGACAGTGATAAATTAATTTCTCCATTCCATTTAAGGAGGATTGAAATATTCTACCCCTCTGGAAATCCAAACAAGAATAGGAAAAATCCTGGTCTATAGAGGATGCTTTGATCAGTAGGTAATTGTTGTGTCCATTTTAAATAAACCTGTATTCCTTTTTATGCCACTCAGTTAAAAGAATTTACTTATTCTCAGGAGACACTAAGATCTTCTACTCCTTGGTCCTCTAGGTTAAATTGACCAAGTATCTGGACTAATTGAATCTGACACTTTGGGTTAGTTACTCTTACTCAATGAACAATTGGAATATAGAGACAGTCTTTCAATTATTCAGCAACAGAAAATTTTTCCATGCATCAGACACAGAACTGTGGCCAACTAATGATCATACAGCAGTAATATGAGAAACACTAATGCTAAAAAGGCCATAAAAACAGTGACTGGCAAACAAAGGGAAAAGAAAAGAAAAATAAAGTGGTTTCATCTTTTCAGAAAGTTGGAGAACAACACATATAGCCATCAAATCTTCTGTCATTTAGCTGACATGAGTAAGACAAAAGCAAAATGTTTGATATTTGAGACTGCAGTTTACATTTCATATGGCTAAAAAATAAGAATTTAACAGTCCATAGTAAGATTCACAAATATGATGAGTCATGCAAATCAAAGAGCTAGATCTTTTGTCCTCCTGTTATAGGTCTTTCATAGGATTTCAGAGCTGGCAGCAACCATAGAACTCATGTCCAACTCCTTTCAGATAAAGAACCTGAAGTGCTTTCCCCCCAAAAAAGAATGTTTCATGACCCTTTTTGAGGTTGCACACTTAGTGGAAGAGACAAGACTAGAAGAAGCAAGGCTACCTAACTAGCCCAGCAATTCCACTGTGATATTATTTCTCCCTAGTTTCCAGGTTCAATCTACTTGAAAATTATTTTCACAAAACACTGATCCACATTAAACATCTGCCCTCACAGCACCCCCCTACCTACTTTACACTGGAATAAATTCTATCAGAAAGGACATCCTGAATAAAGCTTCTCCTCCCATTCCCTGGGGGATTAAATTAATCAATTTTGGAATTCCTACTCTTAGGGCTAAGTGGTCTTGATTGAAGAGCAAGTGAATTAAGTAAATTAACTTAACCCACTTTATTTAGACTACTCCACACCATCACTTTTCATTCCAGTTAGCTTAGTCATCCATCCCTCAAGTATCTTGTCTTCTGAGCTGCCAAAACCACTAGTCATTAGGCTTCTTCCAAAGATTCTAGAATAGTAATCCAATCAATATTAACAATGTTTCTGAAAGAGAAAAACTGTGATTGCCTTCTATCTAGGGACACATCCAGTTGTACATAATCATATCTAATTACTGGTCCCAGATAAGGAAAAAGTGAAGCTGGTGACATAGTACAGCATTCCATCCCTCAGAAAGACCTAGGTTCAAGACCTGCTTCTGAAGTTGTGTGACCTTGGGTAGTGTTTTAATCTTTCAATGCCCCATATAACTTTCTAAAACTAAATCAACTGCAGAAAAGCCCACCTGCTTGAAAGAGGGAATTTCTTCACAAGGCATTATTTTAACCAGTGAAATCTCAGGTATAGTTCAAAATACATCTTATTCATTAAAAGAGCATGGTAGATGAAACCACTCAATGAATTACATCTCAAGCATAACTTTTAAAAACTCATTAGAAATATCTGTACAAAAAGAATGCCTTCTCCAAATAAAGTTCTCTGTTGTAGAATCCAATATTATTAAAATAGATAATAGATGTCTCTCTTCCTCCAATTATAGGAAGGAAATGCAACATTATTGGATCTTTTCCCCCCAAAAGTAGCTTCAGGATAAGACAGTTTGGTCTCTTGACAAGTCTGAAAATCACACGGTAGAAACCTGCACTCCCTGTATGTTATCTCTAATAAAGGCTTTGAACCATCACTTTGATGGTTCACTTGTCCTTGGACTTAGCTCAAAAAGTAACTTATTCCAAATAGTTCAACTGGTTTTCAAATGAAAAATCAAATTGGTATTCAAATGAAAAATAAAAATAATACTATTTAACACATATATTTATATTTGTTCTAAATTGTTCTCCTTTTCTCCCCCCCACAGAAATGTCCTAGGTGATGGCTTACTATCATTAATCTTATTTTTTTTTTAGGTTTTTGCAAGGCAAATGGGGTTAAGTGGCTTGCCCAAGGCCACACAGCTAGGTAATTATTAAGTGTCTGAGACTGGATTTGAACCCAGGTACTCCTGACTCCAAGGCTGTTGCTTTATCCACTGCGCCACCTAGCCGCCCCTACTATCATTAATCTTAACCTTGGTTTCTAGAAGCAGCAGAAATTAGCCAATGAAATTGCAAAAGCATTGATTTGGGAGTCAAAAGTTCTGAGTTTTGATACTAGTATTGCTACAGGGCCAGACTAAATGATTTCTAAGATAATTTAACTCTAAATTCTAAAATATTAAATAAAAGATATAGCAAGACAAATTTCTATTATTATGTCTATATGTATAAATCTCTGCAGATGACTGTATTTGTGTAACATGTAGTAGAAATGCTTGTGATGAAAGAAATAACCTTGACATAAAAAAGTTCTCAAGAAGTGTGGTAGGATCACACAGTATCCAAGAATGTGAAGACAACTTAAGGGGGGGAATGATTATGAAATTTTTCAAAAAATGAATTATATAACCCTGGAGAAAAGACCAAAATTAAAACATATATATATATATATGTCTGTATATATAAAAAAACATATCTATGCCTATATTGAGATATAAATATATAGGTATATAGATAGGAACAGATATAGATATAAATATAGTATGTAGATATATAAATATATAGATATAGATATACAGTTTTCAGAAGTAATATAAAGAAAACCAAAAATGTCTCTAATATTAAGAAAGGGGCAGCATGACATATATTATAGAATTAGTTTCAGCATTAAGATGACACTACTACCCACTGCATCAGCCACCTGCCTGTTCTAGTCACTCAAACTTTCAATGTATCTGACAATTCTTAATACTATAAATTGTAGAGAAAGTATTCTTCTGCTTTGGTAGAGGAGTATCTTCATTGGGAGCTCCCTATATCAATTCAATCATAGGTCTGACTAAAAAACAAATCGAAACAAAAGTTCTGAAATTATATCATGTCATATTAACAAATTTGGAAATGAATAATCAGAAGTCTAACAAAATAAGGACACTTAGAAACAATTTTCAAAGAGATATCTCAAATACTGGATCTTCACCACTGGACAGGTATTATAAGAAAACTGTCACTTAAATTGGTTTTTGAAAATGGGAATCTATAATTCAAATAAAAATAAAAATATATTATCTCCAAAATTACTTGAACTACTAAACAATTTTTGGATTATGAATAGTTTATATATTTACACTATTATCTTTATGGAAAGACTACAGACCAGCAATATTAAGACAAAGTAACATACTACAGTATGAATGTGTATGTCTATGCTATGTTTATATATCTGTTTGTGTATGAACAGTTAGTATAGTTAGTATATACATTATATAAAATAATGTATTTCAAGTTAAAAACAGATTGGAACTTCTGAGTATTTCAGGAAAAAATATTTTGTTTGTTTTTTGATCTCATCTTTTCCTCAAAAGGCTTATATAATTCTAACAACATTCCCCATTGCCTCTTTGCTTTTTTGTTTTTTTTTCCCCTTTCTTTACAACACTTGGGGGCACAGTCTCTCATAAACAATATGTACTTTGTTTTCAGGATTTAAAAAAAAAGATCTCTCATACCTTAATTACGGTACCTCCTGAAAACCTTCCATGCTTCTAAGTCCTTATTCCTACTTTGAAATATTTACTGCATTCCTTTCATACACCCAATTAAAGAATATGCTTTAAAATGAAAAAGAACATGCTTTGAGATGAATAGATATTTCATGCCAGCTAAGCTTCTGGAAAAAAAAATTAGTAGACATCATAGAATCACCTTTCATTAGTAGAAGGTGGAAGCCAATTTGAGAACTAGACTGTCATCAAGTAATATATTATAGACATAACTTTATATTAACTCACAATTCTTGAATACCAAAGCAAACCAGGTACTCAATGTGTTGTATGTGTTGTAGGAGCTCATTAGACACTAGACAACTGAAATAATATGCTGATTCAAAAAGTGAAACAAAATCTATACACCTATTAAACAGCTCAGTAGAATCAGATTGATATGTAATCTATTTTGGAGAGGGAAAAAGAAAGTGTGTTTTTTCTGTACTTTAAATCACATTTTAAACTGTTCCAGAATCTGTAAACATGCCATGTATTATTTATAATAGTTTTCACAACTGCTTTATTTATAGCATACCAAAGGTTTGAGGTCCCTGCTCCCATAGATTCAAAGATAGTGTCTCCTCAAAAATCTACTATCTTAATTATACATATATATACAAATACACATATATTTTCATACACATACATATATAAATTTCTGTTGGTAAAATATTATAATGAACATTAGAATTAACTCTTCAAGTATATTCAAGAAAATAATTCAAGTACTACCATAATTTATGAAAGAATTCTAAAATATTTTTGTGTATTAAAGAAATGGTCAGACATATTTAAAACAAATCTGCAACATACATAGAAACTATAAGAATGACTACATTGGTGTCTGTGAGTGTTTTAAGTGGCATGAATAATGGAATCGCATTTCCAAATATTCCTTCTTATCAATCAGAAATACAAGGATGATAAGATTCCAGTTGGAAGCCATCCCAGCTTGAAGTCACCTACTCCAAATTCCTCATTTTATGAATGAAAGAAACTGAGGCCCATTATATGAGGTTATGTTACATCTCAAAGTCACACAGGCATTAAACAACAGCAATATCTGAACACATAACAATGCCAAATCTCATTGAACAATCCTGTAAAGGAGCTACAAATAAATATGAACTTTTCAAGTTCTTTCAGTTTTAATTCTTTTAATAATTGAATCAATTTCCAGAACTATATAACACATTTTTATTTCTCAAATATTCTTTATATATAATTGATATATAAGGAGTATGAGTTTATATAGATAAGGTGGGATACTGATTGAAAATTGTAGGGTTAAGAGACAATATTTTATCATGCAACCTCATTTTCTAAAAGCCTTCCTATTTCCTTCATTATAATATGTTTTGTCTGCTACCTATATGATTGCATCTTTTGAAATGATGTCCTTATTTGGCCCATCCCTTTCCCAAATATTTGCTAGAGTTGTTACTGCTGTTGTTATTTGGTCATGTATGACTCTTTGTGATCTCATGAACCTTGGCTAAATGATTTGTCTTGGGTCACACAACTAATGTGTCTGAAGTCAAATTTGAACTCAAGTCTTTCTGAACTCCAGGTTCTACTCTCTATCCATTGAACATCTAGCCTCTAGCAGTTAGTACTAGGTGCATTATTGAACAACCATTGCCAATGCATTTAACTCATATTTCTAAATGAAGAAATAAGTCATAAAACCAGAGAATTTGTCTAAGTTGATTTTATAGTTACAAAAGAAATATGAAGATCTAAAAATGGTCAGAAGAGTCATAAAGTCAACAGACTGTAAAATATGAGATAGATTTGTGTTTTGTATTAACATTAACAGCTGGAAAATTTCTTCTCTTTTTTTTCCAGTTTATATCTCTTACCCAATTACAGAAACTATTACAGAGACTATCTCCACCATATGGTCTTTGAAGCTGATACAAAAGTGAACCTATTTTTCTAGTCTAGAAAGTACAGTCTATTTCTTCATATAGCATTTTTGTCTTCCTGGTTCATGTTATTTCTCCTCTGCTTATAAAGACTTTTTGTTTTAAGCAAGTATTTTAAAAATCATACAGTAAAGAAATGAATTTCACCTCAAATATTAGAATGAAAAATTTGCATACATCTTCCCTTCCAAAAGCTAATTATTTCATCCTATCACACAAATAGAATTCCAAGTCTCCTGATAGAATATTAAAGGTAGATATTTAGTATTGAATCCTAAAATCAAGAACAGTTTTAGCACTGTCAATTAAACTCATTTTTAAACATAAGGGAAACAACTAATTGATATCCCCATTAACATGTTGTTGTTCTTTTTATTATTTTAGTTTATGCTGAGTTAATAGCACTCCCTGATTCCAAGGAAATTAAACCAATGATTTGAACTAAAAGGAAATAATGGAGACTCATACAAATGTTATGCTTTTTATGCAGCATAGTCTTAAGGACCCAAACTTAATTACCATGCCATATATTTTCTCTTCACTTGTAAAAAATAAAGTGATGTGCTTAAGGTGGAAAATACCTAATTTAAAGTGTGCTTCTGATATTTGCTATTGGTTAGAAGGGTACTGTATGTGAACATAGGAATTCCTTGAGTCACATCTTTCCTATGGTCATCTCCTACTACCAGCTTATATATTTGTTTAATTTTTTCTTGTTTCACAATTTATGCAGTAATATATATTTTAAGCTAGACTTCCCCTTCAATTTTTGACTATCCTATTACTCTCAATCAGTTGTACTACCAAAGAAATATTTCTTTGACATCACTTTTTTTTTTTAGTTTGGGCCTTCAGTAACAATCACTTGAATTATTCCAATTTTCTTCTTGCTTCCACACCATGCAATTCCCCCTCAAGCTGTCCTTCATATAGCAGCCAGACTATACCCTGATCTCACCACATCACTCTATTGCTCAATATCCTTCTAGTACCTAGGGTTAAGTTTAAACTCTGTAGCATGATATTCAAGGCCCCCTAACATCAATCACCATTCCAGGTTTACTTTTTGGACTATTAACACCTCATAACTTTGGTTTTATCTGTTTTCTATATCCAAAATTCCTTCCTCTGTTGTATCCATCTGTGGAAGTTTCACTTGGAATAGTCCTGTGACTCATAAATTCCTAAATCTATTCACTATCTCTGGGGAAAATTTCATTTATACTTTTAACTTTAGTTTTGAAAAAATGAAGGATTGACTCCAAGAAAACAACTAGTCATGTACCCTCTTTCCCCCAGGACCGAGATTGGTCAGAATCGCATTATCAAATAGCTAAGTAGTTTCTTTGATATGATAGTAAGGTATCTTCCAACCTTTGAACCCCAAATTAAAGTGGGTGTGGAAGGTTGTCAAACAGTGATCAGACATAAGGATCATTTGTAGTAGTAGTAGTAGTAGTAGTAGTAGTAGTAGTAGTAGTAGTAGTAGTAGTAGTAGTAGTAGTAGTAGTGAAAGTGTTTGGTAGGACCTGTTATTTCCTACTCCTGGCCAAAAAACATAAGGGAGGGTAATAATAATGAACAACATTTATATAATGTTTAAAGTTTACAAAAGACTTGTTAAAACAATTCTGTAAAATGAACATTCTCAATTGTCATTATTCTGCCCTAAATGATATTGATTCACTATGGGAGGGGTGTTTCTGAAAGTCTTGTTCAATAAAAGATCTTCTGATGGAATGGAAATGCTTTTAAGTATTAGTATTTCATTTGTCTTTGAATCCCCAGGGTCCAGCATGATACTTGATGCACATTAAGTGTTTTATAGAAGAATGAACTGGTAGTCAGTTCAAATCATTCACAAATATTTCCTGTTTGATCTTGAGCAAGTAAATTAACATCTTTGCACCTCAATTTACATATTTGTAAAATGAGAGGATTGAGTGGATTGGACTTGATGAAATCTAAGGTCCCTCCCAGCCCTAAATCTATAATTCTATAAATAAATGTTGTTTGACTGATTGATTAATTCCTTAAGGGCAAGGGATGTAGAAGGAGGAAGTAACCTAACCTTAATTTATATTTTCAAGGTTTAAGAATGGACAGGCAAGGGAATGTTGAGATTTATTCCCCAGGGAAGGTGCTGAATCTTTTATAGCACTGAACTCAGTGAAATTTTGATCCATAAATTGAAATTTTGATAACATAAGTCACCATACTTCTGGATTCATGAACTTTATGGAAAGTATTATTTAACAAGGCTTTACAAAGAGGAATTTCTCTTTTTAGTTCATATGCCTTGTTTTGTTGTTCAGAAAATTTGATACCTCTACTTATTTTCAACTCAGCCATTTATCAAGAATGCTCTTTGGGGGCAGCTAGGTGGTGCAGTGGATAGAGCACTGGCCCTGGAGTCCCTGAGTTCAAATCCATCCTCAGACACTTAGTAATTACCTAGCTGGGTGGTCTTTGGCAAGCCACTTAACCCCATTTGCCTTGCAAAAAAAAAGAATGCTCTTTGGGCAAGGTGCTATGCTAGACAGTAAAGATACAAAAAAGAAAAGAAAAAATTGGCTTCATGAAACTAACAATTTTCTAGAATAAAAATAACTACTATAATCAGGAAGTTACTTTTTATATCTATCTTTAATCCTTCAAAAGAAGAATTTGGATAAAAAAGAAATAGAAATCACATTATGGCAGCTTTGCATCCTTTATGAAAACATTAAAACAAATCAAAGTTGATTAAATACCTGGTTAATATTTGCTTTCTGCTTGATTTTTAAACTTTTCACTATCTTGAATCATTTTAATGAATGTTTGTTAACATTTTCACTTGATTCTTCTTCTCATTTCATCCTTTTTTCCTTCCTTCTATCATTATACTATTTAAACCAGAATACTATAAGTAATGGTGTACATTAGCAGTCAAATTTTATGATATGGCAAAGAATCAATTCATTAAGCATTCATCCTGTCTTTGTACTTCCCACATTCCAAGTGAGTTCACAGTAAAGACCTTAGTCTAAATAAATATACTGTCATATTTTTTAAAAAAGAAGGAAAATAATTCAGTGTCTAAGTGGTCAAATATGCATGTTACTTTGGGAAAAAATAAAAGAAGAAGATTATTGCTGTCTTGGGCAAGAAAGAATGTCCAGTTCAATTCTAACAGGAAAAGTATTTTCCACAACCAAGGGTTAGCACTGAGTATTTTATGTATAAAGAAAATCAGAAGAAAAATAGATCAAGACATAGCCTTTGTACTGATAAACACAGCTAGAGAAGGTTCAAAAATCCACATTTCAAACATTTCTTTCATCAAAACAGTCACTAATCTGCTAAACTAAATTCCATAGGGCATTCCATAGGGATTGAATGGTCAGATCCTGGTTATGAAAAACATTTTTCTATATTTACAATTGAATTAGAGCTTCCCTTTTAAAGGGAAGTACCCTGCAATGTGTGCTTTTTCTATTTAGTCATTTTATGAATTTTGTGATAACTTAAAAAATCATCAATTAATGACTAACTTTCTGGTGATTTACTCAGTGTCCCATGGAAGCAACAGCAGTGTTATATACTCCCTCTTCTTTCCCTTTCTTCTCTACTTTCAAGATCATTACTTTAGGAGAAGCTCTCATTATTACCTGCCTGAACCTAATTCTTGCTTCCATTCTCTTGCTCTTAATTTACCCTCCATATTAATCTTGATTAAGTGTAGATATAGTCAAGTCACATATTTAATCAATAATCTTGACCCCTTACTACTTTGTGAATAATATTCAACTTGTATTGGACAGTATACAAGGCTCAATCTTTTGCCATCCTAATTTTCCAGCCAAAATGGTTAACTCCCTGCACTCTATGTGTACTCTGTATTTTCCCAACTTTGTGACTTATTCCTAAAGCCAGAAGAATCTTTTCTCCCCCTCATTGGTATGCCTGTAAAATACAATTAAATTGCTATTACATGAAAAATCTTCCCTAACCACTGCTCATCAATTCTGCTCCCACAATAGATCCTTGATATCACTTGATTGTTGACCCATTTAATATACATAAAATATATAATTATTAACCTATATAATCAGGTAAATGGAAATGTCTCATAAGATGGAAAAAGAGAATAAACAACATCAGAATTAAGAGTATATATAATGAAGAAATCATAGTTATATGACAGTGCCTTCATAATTTCAAATGCACCAACATGCACATGATCTTCATGAAGACTTGTGACTTGTAATTAGAAGCTCTATATAAGGGATTCAATCTATGAGTGATCTTTTTGGCAATCTGGTGAGGCCTATGAGTCCATTCTCAGAATAGTGTTTTAATAAAATATAAAGAATTAAAAGGGAAATAAATTGTTTTGAAATACTTATCAGGAGATATAATTTTAGTGGTCACTAAGTGGGGCAGTGGATAGAGCACTGGCCCTGGAGTCAGGAGCACTTGAGTTCAAATCCGGCCTCTGAAACGTAATACTTACTTAGCTGTGTGAACTTGGCAAGTCACCTAACCCAATTTACCTTGCAAAAAAAAAAAAACAAACAAAAAAGATAAAAATTTTAGGAAACCAAATTCGAGTACTGCAGATTAAGAATCATGACTGTACACATTGCAAGATTTCATCACTATAAATGATATCACCTAAACCTATCAAGTTCTTCCTTGTGTTTTCATCCTCTTATCTTTGCCTATTTTTTAAAAGATAAATCATTATTCAAGATCTATCCAATGAAGGAATTTTTC